>NW_015173759.1:137481-148592 GCF_001447785.1 Gekko japonicus
TGATCAGGGCTCTTTTTGTAGAAAAAGCCCAGCAGGAACTCATTAGCATAATAGGCCACACCCAACAGCAGGAACTCATTAGCATATTGGGCCACACCCCTGACAGCACAGCTCATAAGCACATTAGGCCGCACCCCCATGTTACCAGGAGTGTGGTTATCCAGCCACACCCACCTTTTGCTTGTTATTCTGTTTACCTTGTTTGTTGTCAAAACCCAGGGCCTTTTTTTGTAGCAGGAACTCCTTTGCATGTTAGGCCGCACACCCCTAATGAAGCCAATCCTAATGGATTTCTGCTGTTGGGTGTGGCCTATTATGCTAATAAGTTCCTGCTGGGCGTGGCCAACATGGGAGCCAGCTGGAACTCCGTTCCTGTGCGTTCCTGCCCCAAAAATAGCCCTGGATATCTCTATCTAGGGCTGATGATCACTGTGAAGGACTGGTTATGTATGCTGAGGGCTGGGCCAAGAGACTGTTTCCCAAACATGAACTCATGACCTTTATAAACCAGTTTAGTAGCCTGATCTTGTCCAATCTCAGAAGCTAAGCAGGGTTGGCCCTAGTTAGTACTTAGGTGGGAGGCCACCAAGGACTACCAGGGTCGCTCCGCAGAGGACGGGCCGTGGCAAACCACCTCGGAACGTCTCTTGCCCTGAAAACCCTACGGGGTCACCATGGGTCCGTTGCAACTCGATGGCTCTCTGTACCATATACACACCCACTATGGCAAACAGCTGAGAATGGGGAGAGCTCATTATTATCTTTTGGGGGATTACGCAGCAAACTGGAAATGTTCTGGGTTCTCAATGACATTCTTAAGGAGCATTTTGTAAAGGGAAATAAAAATAGAAATACGTTATGTGTACACCAGGTTCCAGGGCCGGCCACTGGGGGAAATCCGTGATCCTGTGAATTGCGTGTTTGAAAAGTGAACGACCGTAGTGGTGACTCAGTGTTTTCAAAAGAGCTTTTCGCCTTAAGCCTTCCTTCATTTAGTTTTAAGCTCTTGAACAATTTTCCTGGGAAGCCGTACAGTCACTTTTCAGCTCCTGAGAAAAAGACACTTAATTGCATGTAAGAACCATTGGCCGAGAGCTGCAGCCTACAGGATTCGTAAATAAATATTTCTCTGTCTAAAAATTCCACTTTCCACCTTCTCATGGCCAAGCATGGCACCAGCCCTTTTTTTTTATTTGGCTGGTGAAGGGTTTGGTAGCAAGGAACAAATCTTAAGCCTCGGTTAGATGGGAGGGGTTCTCCTCAGTATCTTTCTATAAAAGCTTTCCCTTGTTCCAAAACCTCGTCATTCAAAAGGGGCTATTTATATAAAAAAAACAAAAAACCTGTTTTTGACCACACGGGATTCCTCTGACTCACGGTTCCCCTCGATTTCTTTCGTTGACTGCATTTTGGAATCTCCTTTTTCCAAAGTACGAACAAGGCAGCGTTCCTTGGGTGTGTTCGAGATCAAATTTGCTGAAGGGCGGAGTCAGTGTGATTTTCCCTCCTTTTTTTTTTTTAAGAACGAGGCCCTTTTATTCGGGGAGAGGGTGTGCTTCTCCCCCATCCATAAATAGCCCATTACACACCTTGTTTGTGTTGAGTTTGGAAGCCTGGGAAACAGCCCTTCGTTCACAGCAGACATTTCCTTTGGTTTTAGTTTCAGGCCAAACGGTGAATAATCTAGATCATACTGTTACTGAGCTTTGGATTCAGGTCTTCATGCTGACTATTGCCCGGAAAACGGCTGCCTTCCCAGCTGACAAAAGACTAACTTCCTCTTACTCAGTCAGAAGGGTTAGGGGCTCAATGCAGTGTTCCCGTCCAGGGAGGGCTCCAGAACGAGTTGGGCGTCTTGGTGTGAAGTCGGGTTCCCAGACCCCCAGTGGAAGCAGGGGGCTCCCCCTCCCTCTGAGGATGCTCTCCACCGCCACCCATCTGGCCAGTGGTGGAATGCTCCCAAAACCGGGGGGCATCAGCTGTGTCCAGATGCATTGATGCCGCTCCCTGTGTGCCCTGAAGTGACATCAGCATTTCACTGGGGGCCACCGGAGATGCTCTGGTATTTCATAAAACTCTACTGTTAAACCATAGAGTTCTGCTTGGATACCAGAGCATCACCAGCAAAGGGCTGATGCCACTTTCAGTGTGCAAAGGGAGTGACGTTAGTGCATTGCCAGTGAGGGGCCCCCCACAACCAGCTAAGTCCCACCATCCCCTGCTGGTTGCCAGTGGGGACATGGCAACCCTGCTGTGAAGATGGAATGGTGGGATTTGGGGTTGCCAGGTCTTACCCATCCGCTGGCGGAGGGATCCTGGCGTTCCTCCTGGGTCTTCTGGTCATAGCGCGCCATGATGACATTACCTGGAAGTGATGTGATCACATTAGGCACGTTCTACAGGGGACGCTCAGGCATTCAACTTAAAACTCTATGGTCACCATAGAGGTTTTAGCTGAATGCCAGAGTGTCCCCTGCACGACGTGCTCCTGGTGATGTCATCGTGCCGGGCACGTTGTATGTGACGGCTGTTCGGGGGGTGGGGCTGGCGGTGGATTGGGGCCCCCGAGATCAGGGGAACCCCCGCCCTCATCGGGGGTTGGGGGTTGGCAACCCTAGTGGAAGTAGACTGAACACACATACGCTATTTCCTGTGCAGAGGATGTGTGCCAATCCATTCTACCGCATTCTAGAAGTATGTGGCTCTCTTGCAGTCCCAAACACATTTGTTTGTAGGTTTAGATCAGAGGAGAAGCAATACCTCTTTTATAATCGATTTTATAATCGATAAATACTAATGCATCCGTCCTCTAAAGTGTTCTAATCCATGCAACCCGCCTTAAAGGTGTCACCAGTCACAATCAGAAAGTCATTTTCATAGTTGCTGTATTTTATAATCGGGGTGTGTGTGTGAGAGAGAGAGAAACAGAGAATACATCCAGTACAAGGATATTTCTATGTGTGATTTTCCAAATCCCTAGTAAACAAACCTACATGACAGTAAGTCCATTTCTGGCAGCAGATCCCAAGGTCCATGTGACAGGAACTTAACGCTGAACTACTTTTGGGGCGGGGCCTGGCCTTCCCCCAGAATTCCAACTGGTCTCCAGACAGGCCCGTAGCTAACATGGGGCCCACGGGGCCCGGCCCCCTTGTGTTTCTTCTGGGCCCCCTCCCTCCGGGGCTGCCCCCAAAGTGCTCCAACTTACCACCTGCACTGTACTTCCATTTAATTAGCTGGCGGGCCCCCCTAAGGCCCCCTCCCAAAGAATTCCCTAGCTACGGGGCTGTCTCCAGACTACAGAGATCAGTTCCCCAGGAGGAAATGGTGGCTTCAGAAGGTGAACGCTAAGACATCACATCCGTGCTGAGCTCTGTCCCCAGACTCCGCCCCCTGTAGGCCCCACCCCCAAATTTCCAGGGATTTCCCATGATGGAGTTGATGACTCCTACATTCAGCCTTAGTTGTGACTGTTGTTCTTGTTGCTTTACTCTAGGGGAAGCAAGGTGACCCTGGACCTGTCGGTTACCAAGGGATGAAGGTGAGCATGACTTCCTTCCTAACTTGGTTCTTACATCTTGGAATTAAATTTTGTCTCCAACCTTCTCATATATTCATTTTCTTTCTTCTTGTCATTTTTTAGGGAGAAAAAGGAGGTCGAGGTGACAAGGCAAGTAAGCTGGAGATGGATGGATAATTCAGTTCTATGCATGTTTACTTAGGAGTTGTTGTTGTTCAGTCGCACAGTCGAGTCCGACTCTTCGCGACCCTATGGACCACACCACACCAGGCCCTCCCGTCTTTCAGTGTCCTCCGGAGTTTGCTTAATTTCATGTTCATTGCATCGATAACACTGTCTAACCATCTCATCCTTTGCCGTCCCCTTCTTCTTCTTTGACCTTCAATCTTTCCCAGCATTAGGGCCTTCTCCAGTGAGTACTCCCTTCTCATTGGGTGGCCAAAGACCACCAAATGAGAAGTAAGTCCCTTACTTAGAAGTAAGTTTCTGTATTTCTAATGGGATTTACTTCCAGGTAAGGGTGTATATCACCTTATACTCTGCACTTTTAAAAAAAAAATGCTTTTCACTGTTATTATGTGAAGTTTCTTCGGGCATTTGATTCTTCCGCATCCTGTTCACTGCCTATGATGCTCTGTTTTGTTGTTGTTGTTGTTGTTCTTGTTGTTGTTTTTCTGGCCACAGTACCTTTTCTAACAGCATTGGGGGTCAAATATGGGAGGGTGCCATGGTTAGGCATATTTTATCTTCTTGTGAAGCAGATGTTACTGCACAGCTGTACCTGCAAGTCTATCTTTCTACCCATTTGAGCTAATTCTGCCCATTTGAGTAGATTTAGGTATTGCATTATTATTTTTTTTAAAAAAAATCTGAATTCTGCCCCATGGCAAGTCGAAATCATTGAAGATAACAGCAGAATGTTGTGTGGAGGATGTCCAATGTGCACATTTTCATCTACGTCTTTGGTTGGAGCAAAGCATTATGCATGATTCTGAAGGGCTGCCCCCTCTGATTTCTGGAAGGACTGTTCTGCGACCCCTCGGGTTTCTGAGATTCCACCAGCCATTCCCCATAAGGGTACTTTCCGTAAGAACTAGAAAGTTGCCCTTTTAATTGGGGGGGGGGGTGAAAGCTGGAATCTGTAGGGAGTTGGGATCTACAGCCAGCACCCCACTCTGTGGCTTCCACTGAGCTCTCATTGAATCATAGCCTATATTGGGGCTTTTCAGTTACTATCAGATTGCAGGCAGTCAAGATAAGAGGGAGTGCTGCTTATAATCATGCGCAAGAAAGGGAGAACTTTCTTTTTCTGCTTGGCGGAGCTGAGCAAGCAAGTTGCACTTTGGTTGACCACGGCTGTGCGTGGAATCGGAAAGGTCACGAGCTTCTTTTCCCCACCTACTTGCTTTTCCGTTCGTTAACACAAGAGCCAAGGGTTCAAGCTTTCCCTTCAGGTCAGCTAGGTGGACAATGAGGGCCAACTCAAAGTGGGTGCCATAATCGATACTCCTTTCTAAATACTCTTCTCTCACACGCAGGGCTCCAGAGGTGGGAAAGGATCCAAGGTACGTGTGTGTTTTGTTTATTTATAATACTTATTTATTCATTTTACTTCATTTCTCTCCTGCCTTCCTCCCCAATGGGGAACCAAAGCGGCTCATGGCCTTCACTCCTCCGCTTCATCCTCACCAACTACCCTGTGAGAGGGTGCGACTGGGCCAAGGTCACCCAGCCAGCTTCTGTGGCACAAGCGGAGATTCGAACCTGGGTCTCCCAGATCTAGTCTGACACTCTGACCACTCCATTACACTAGCTCTTTGTTTTTTCATTGACACAGGTTATGAGCAAACATGATGGATACTTCTAATATGGGATTTATGTTTTTTAATGGTACTGCTATGTTTTCAAAACTATTGGTAGCCGCTTTGAGAATCATTCGACATAAGACAAGATATAACTGGAAATGGTACTGAGAATTTGTTGGTCATACGTCGTTGTCTGTAACGGCTTTGCTGTGTCCATCTTGTGCTATTTCATACAGCTAGCAGCAGCACAGTTAAGGCTAGCTGATCTCTCTCTCTCTCTCTCGTGGCTCTCTGGACTTTTATATATTTTTTATATGTATATATTAAAAAGTCTAGAGAGCTATATATGTGTGTGTGTGTGTACTGGCTGTCTAGACTTATATCCCTCTTTTCATCTCTCATGGAATTCTGGGTGGCATACCAGGGATTCTCTGGCAGTTTGCTCAGCGCCAGCAATTTTGCTGCCTACCCTGATTTCCACCCCTACCCCCCCACACCCACACACCTCCCAGGCCCTGAGGGTTTTCTTTCACAATTTTGCTAAAGAAAACCGTTTTTCGATTATTTGGCATTCATTCTTTTTTCTGCTTTCAGGGGGATAAAGGCAAGCGTGGTATCGACGGCATCGATGGCAAGAAGGTAGGCTCCAGCTTTTGGGGCAAAGCATACCATCTTAGGAGCTGTGGTGGCTCAAGTGGTTAAGACGCTGAACTGCAGGCTGTGGAAAAATGTATAAAGTAAACAAGCCAGAAACAAAACTATGAAAGAAATGGTTGTAACTGAGCCCGAAAAGTTTCATTCCGAGGGGGAAATTCCATCTATTGTAGGAATAGCCAACTTTCTTCATGACCTGAAGGAGTGACTAAAGGGAACCGTCATATTCAGAGGCAGTAAAGCTCTGAATCCCAGTGCCAGGAGGCGACATCAGGGGAAGGCCTCGGCCTCTGTGCCCTGTTGTTGGCCCTCCAGAGGAACTGGTTGGCCACTGTGTGACACAGGATGCTGGACTAGACCGCCACTGGTGTGATCCAGCAGGGCTCTTCTTACGCTCTTATAAGTCCAGCCAGGAAGGCCTTAAGCCTAAATATCAGCCATAACCAATGTTCCCTCTAAGCTGAGTTAGTGTGAGCTAGCTCACAGTTTTTTAGCCTCTGGCTCACACATTTTTGCCTTAGCTCAGGAAGGATAGCTCCAGAGCAGTGTTCCCTCTAAGCTGAGTTAGTGTGAGCTAGCTCACAGTTTTTTAGCCTCCGGCTCACACATTTTTGTCTCAGCTCAGGAAGGATGGCTCCAGAGCAAACTAATTTATCCAGTAGCCAAACCACTCGCTCACAGCTTTCATGCTGGTAGCTCACAAGGTAGAATTTTTGCTCACAAGGCTCCACAGCTTAGAGGGAACATTGCTCCAGAGCAAACTAATTTATGCAGTAGCCAAATCACTCGCTCACAGCTTTAATGCCAGGAGCTCACAAAGTAGAATTTTTGCCCACAGGACTCCACAGCTTAGAGGGAACATTGGCCATAACAGTCAAGTGGATCAATGCACTGAGGCAGTTCCTTCCATTGTGGTGCTTTCTTCAGCTATTATTTTGCCTCCAGATGCTGCATCGCAGCTCATTGCAGTCTCTGAGAATATGACTGATTATGGCATTGATTTGTAAGGGCAATTAACTCAGACAGCTCTCTTCTTTCCTCACAGGGTGAAGCTGGATTTCATGGGTTACCTGGATGCAAAGGATCCCCGGGATTTGATGTATGTAGCCTTAGCAGATTACATTTCTAGTCCCAATGGCTGCCAGCCATAGATAGGAGCGCACAGCTGTGAGAGTAGACTTACAGATGCTGATACAGGTTGGATCTGACCAGTTTTTCGCCTGGTGAAAAGGGGAGGAGGGGAATCGCCTAAGAGGCTATAGTGGAGGATTATGGGACTTGCATGGGTCAGAGCTGGCGTGGGGGCGGTCATAAGGAGAGGGAATAAGTGAAGCTGGACTTAAAAGTTGGTTGGATCCAACCCATATAATGCGTATCACAGGTGGAGGCAGGAGTGCAGTTGAAGGACTGGTGGTCAGTGTAGGGTGGGGAGGTTTCCAGGAGGCAATGTTCAGTTCTGCGATGGTTATAAACCAAGAGGAAAGCCAGTCCTGGCCAAGGCACCTGGTCGCATCTCCAACCACCCCTGCTGAGAAGTGTTGCACTACACAAAACTATGTAATACTTTTTCATTTTCTGCATATACTGATTATCACTTGTGGGTTTTTTTCAAGGGCTTACGTGGACCTCCTGGATCAAAAGGTGACCCTGGTCCTTATGGGCCCAAAGGGGGACTGGTGAGTTAGAATTTTCTATTTTCTTCTTAAGTCCAGGGACACAGATAGGTTACATTCTGGCCAGGAGTCAGTTCCACCCTGTCAGGTGGAAGCACGTTGAATATTGTTCTTGTAGTACAGTGCCTAGGAAGGAGGCTTGGTAGAGCTCCATAAGCCCTCTTTCTGTTCACGAAGGCAACTTCCAACAGCGTTGTCACCTAAAGCTATCACAAGCCCTTTCTCCTCTGCACAAAAACACCCTAAAGCTATCACAAGCCCTTTCTCCTCCTCTGCACAAAAACGCGGTCACTGTTTCCAAGAGAAGGGTGATCAATATCATTGTGTCAAGCAAAACACAACTGCGGCAGCCTGTCTGAGGGACTGAGGCCTTTGGTATTCCTGGTGCGCTTCGTTGACAGAACTAAGTAGGAAAGGGCAGTTGAGAGAACTTCAGGCAGCCACGTTTTGGATGGCATCCCAGTTTCCTACATTTTTTTCCCTCTTGTTGCTGTTGCCACATAGAGATGCAAATTAGGTAATAGAATACCCACATAATGAAGCAATTTTGAAGTCAATCCATCAGACTCAAGCTAGCAAGATTTCATCCCTGGTTTTATTCTTAAATTCTGACTCTAGTGAACTAGAAAATTCTTTTCTAACGCTGTTAAGGAGGGGGCTTTGCGCTGGCGGCACAATCTAGTTTACTTAGACGTCTTGTGAACATGAGGCGTCCGTAGTTTTTGTGCACTTTGAGTATACAGATGTTAAATCAGATTGAGAAGTCCAGAAGACCTAGAGTTCACCCAGTGGTGTCATCAGACAAAGGCCAGAACCTGGAGGCCTTGGTGCTTCTCTCCCACCCTCCCCATCCATAATGGGGATAGGTGGACCCTCATCCTAATTCACACTAGGCCAAGTTAGTTAGGCTTCAAGGCCTCTGCAGAGCAAAAAGAAATTATACTTATGATTGTAATTAAAAAACAGGACTGCTGAATTCACAATAGTGGGTCCATGTCTTCCTTTTTAATTCTGTTTTGTTTTTGTGCCCCAAAGGGAGATCCTGGCGTTGATGGCAAAGCAGGCAGGCCTGGAAATACTGGAGTCCCTGGAGAAAAGGTAAGGCCACAGAGAGACGGTCTCAGTCATCGTGCTGGCTAGGGTTGAAAGGCTATGTCTGGCCACTGGGAGGAGGATTAGGGGCAGGGTCATGGAGGGGCCACAGCAGTATGTGCACCAGTATGCCACTTCCAGTGAAAACCCAGAAGTGACATAGGGTAACTCTAGGAATCACTGGAAACTCTATGGTAAAACCATAGAGATTCCAGTGATTCCCAGAGCTACCCAGCATCACTTCTAGAAGTGACATAGGGTAACTCTAGGAATCACTGGAAACACTATGGGAAAACCATAGAGTTGCCAATAATTCCCTGAGTTACCTACCATAACTTCCAGGTTGCCACTGAAAGTGATGTAGGCGCATGTGGCTAGGGTTGCCAGGCAGGGCAATCAGCAGAGGGACTCACTCATTACTCTGACACCACTTCCCATGCGTCCAGAAGTGACAGCAGCACATTGCTATGGTTTAACCGTAGAGTTGTGTCCAAATGCCAGAGGGTCCCCAGCATCCCCCAACAACATGCTGATGTCACTTCCAGGCACATGGGGAGTGATAGCAGCACATTGGAATGCTGCCAGCATTCCCCATTTCCCGCCATTTCCCCCATGTTGGCCAGTTGAGTGGCAGCAAGTCCCCCTTGGAGGGGAATGGCAGCCCTGCCATCATTGTTGATTTTTCTAAAATAATTCTTCTGGTGCTGCTGCTGTTTGGTGCCTGGGGCAGGGGATTCCTCGCCCTGATCAGGGGACTGGCAATCCTGGCCTATCCTTGTGTCCTTCTTCATCAGCATAAATTACACTTCCCACAATGCAAGGAGCCAAGGAAGAAGGGAAATGGCTGTGTTTCCTTGGCCCGGTGTTTCCTGTGCTCTGTGTTTTCGCCACCCGGAGATGAATCTCCCGAATCTTGACAGGAACTGTTGCGACAGGGTTCCTGTCTGTGCTGAAAGGACCTCAGGGCCAGGATCTGCAGCTGGCAAGGTCAACTGCCTGTTGAGGCCTAGCAGAGGGGAGGGCCCATCGCAGCCTGGAGCTGCCCCCAGCAGGCTTTCAGTTAAAGATGTTCATCCTCCCTGTCGTCACTTGCCTGCCCTCTCCTGCCTCCAAAAGCAACCATTGGTGAGGAACGGCCGGTGGAGCCAGTGAGGAAAACGAGCACAGTTATTTCTTGACTGAGCCTTTAACAACTTACAGTTGTGGGGAGGGCTGCTTGTTCAATCCAGGATGCTCCAAGGTTTTAGGGGCTTCATGTTTTGAAGCTGAAATAAATGGGAGGAGGTATTAGAATCCACACACACATACACACACAACCCCCAACGTTTCAGCTACAAGGGAGACAAGCTTGAGCAATTCAGGAATGGGGGACATGTGAGTGTGCTGACCCCAGTTCTTCTACCCATGCCATCCAGCATACAGAGGGAGGGGGGGGGAAATACTTGGCTTCCCTTGCTGTACCACTTGGGTAGAGTTGCCAACCTGAAGGGGAGTAGTACAAAAACGGAGGGTCTCACAGTGTTAGGAAGATATGGAAAAATACATGACACTGTGTATAGTAGATGTCTGCTTAAGATAGATCTATTTTGTGCTTTTTTTTCCTTTTCTTTTTTTCCCTTCTACCTTAAGCATACATCTGTTATACACAGGGTCATATATTTCTCCATATAACCTGCAGGTAAGGCCTGAAGATCTCCCAGAATCACAGCTAGTCTGCAGACGACAGAGATCAGTTCCCCTGGAGATAATGGCTACTTCAGAGGGTGGACTCTGTGGCATTATACCTTGCTGAGGCCCCTCCCCAAACCCCACCCTCTTCTGGCTCCACCCTCCAAAATCCCCCAAGAGTTTCCCAACCTGGAGGTGGCAACCCTAGGCTCACAACCTAGTATTCAGCAGCTGGAATCGTGGGGCAGGGGGGTGCTCTAGGTCGTTTCCTGAGGACCAGGACTCCAGGAGCAGGAAGCCCTTCATCGAAGCCCGGGACTCAGCCAGTTTTGCACGTCACCGCACATGTTACAGAGTAGGTTCAGGACTCTTCTAGCCTTTCCATCCATTTTCTTTCAAGCTCTGGCGCGGAGCCAGGGGCGAGATGACTGGAGCTATTCCAAGCGCCGACTTCTGAAACGTTTCTTCCTTCAAAGGAACCCTCGAAAGCAGGAAACGATACATAATTAAAAGGCTGTAAACGAACTTAAAGAATTGCGCGCGTGCCCCAAAACATACAAGGTTTCAGACTTTGTAAGGCAAAGCGAATTAAGATGATTCTGTGTGGTGAATCGCAAAGCGGGAAATCTTGCTCTGGGAGGCCGCATCCATTTCTGTTGCTTGTGTCCGCCATGTGGCTCACAGCTGACGAGAGACATC
>NW_015173759.1:148619-154266 GCF_001447785.1 Gekko japonicus
CTTTGTTTTTTTTAAAAAAAATGTTCCTTTTCTCCTGTGCAGGGTCAGCCGGGAGCTGCTGGAGGCCCTGGAGAGAAAGGAGAGTTGGGAGACGAGGTGGGCATTGAAACCTTCGTTGAGACTGAATCGCCAGAGCAGAATGCTGGGGGGGAAACTTTCAATGTTTCTTTCTTTTTCTTATAGGGAAATCCTGGCCCAGATGGCCCCACTGGAGAGAGGGTAAGGCAACTGTGTTCTTCGGTGGTTCAGCTTGCCAGAGAAATGAGCAAGGAAGGAACTGGATTTGCTTAAACCTTAGGAAGCTGAGCGGAGCCTGAGTGGGCCCATCCATTTAGAGAACTGTGGGTGGGCGGATGCGACCGCCACTAATGTGCTGTAGGGAAGGGCTTTGTTTATTCCAGTGCAAGTCCTGCCATGGTCAGTAGAGCCAGTTTGGTGTAGAGGGCCAGTTTGGTGTAGCAGTTAAGTGCGCGGACCCGTGTTTGATTCTCCACTCCTCCACTTGCAGCTGCTGGATGACCTTGGGCAAGCCATAGTTTTGACAAGAGATGTCCTTGAAAGAGCAGTTCTAGAAAGAGCTCTCTCAGCCCCACCTACCTCACAGGGTGTCTGTTGTGGGGAGGGGGAGGGAAAGGTGATCGTAAGCCACTCTGAGTGAAGGGCGGGGTATATATCCAATCTCCTCCTCCTCTTCTTCTTCTTCTTTCTTCTAAGCAAATGTGCAGAAGGCCAAATGGGAATATGGACGCTTCCAGGCACACTTCCTTTTCCATTTCAAAGGTTGCCCTTTGGCACGCATGAGACTCACTGGCCGGGTGACTCCTGTGCGTGGCCCATGGCTGTTTCATACCTGCCCACATGGCGGATGCAAGGAATTGAAGATTGTGCATGTGCAGAACAGTTTGCCCACAGGAAACTGTGATGCAGACACAATCCTCCCCTACAAGAGGAGATCCCACCACCACCACCATCGCAATATCTCCGGATAGGTTATGGAAGGAAGAGGGAAATGTTGTCTTTCCTTGCTGGCAAACTCCCTTAGACCAAACGTTCCCTGGAAAGTACCTTGGTATCCATCCACCACCTCTCAAGGATCTCTTGAGAACCTCTGGACTAGGGGTGCCGAACTCATTTGTTACGAGGGCTGGATCTGTCGTAAATGTCACTTTGTTGGGCCGGGTTCATGTGTGCCATAAAACATAATGCCATGAACCAGAGATACAAACTGTAAATAAAGGGCAGCCGCTCATAAGCTCTGCGTTGGTGTATCCTCACTGCAAGACCCCATGGGCTGGGAGGGGGGCAGAGGAAAACCTACATGGGCAGACTGGAGAGCTAGCAGTGCAGCACTGGGCAGACGCTCCTACACTGCTTGACTCCTGCAGATGACATTCTGCCATGATGAAGCCACAGTCGGAGTGGCTCCACCCACTCCCCTCCCCAAGCCGTCTTCTGTTTGCTCCCTTGCACCAGCTGCTCATGGGCCACATAAGAGCCCTGGACGGGCCAGTTCTGGCCCCCGGGCCTTATGTTTGACACCCCTGCCAGTGACTGACCTGCTTAGAAGGTATCCTTCTAGAGCAGTACTAGAGAAATAACAAAGTGACAGGATAGAAACCCTAGAAAACACCTTATGACCATGTGGTTCTGTGATCTTCCCAGTGTGGATATGTGTCCTCAAACAGACCCAAGGAAAAGTGCTTTGCTTACCGGGAGAGAAGAGGTTACTGTTAGATCACTTGCAGAGGCTGGACAGCGCAGCCAAGGGATGTCCTTGCTTTAAGTTTCCTCTGCCTTGAGCATGGAGTTGGAAGGGACGGCCTAGAAGGTCCAGCTCCAGGGTTCTATAACGGCATTCTCCATTAAGGACAAACACAATACTGCCGCCAGGGTAGCCATTGGATAAGAAAAGCATTGCTCTTTAATGAGTTGGGCCTGCCCTGGTATATTTGGCAGCTGTACCAGGGCAAAGAAGCCAGTTGGTCAGTCAGATGGATAGCAGAGCCTAATGTGTAAAATGTTTCTAAGTGCAATATGTTCCTTCTCACGCAGGGAGCCAATGGAGAAAGGGGGCCGCTAGGTATCCCTGGACTCCGTGGACCGAGAGGAGAAAAGGTAAAACAAAAATACTGCACAGTTCAATGGGAATGTTCTCTTTTTGTTGTGCAGCTCTTAGTATCCACGGAAGATGTCCGAGCTGTGCCAGAAAGAGAGATGGAGATGTGGGGGGGAGAGAGAGAGAGAGAGAGAGATGCGGAGGCAGTGTTTGAGCTTGCGTGAGCCCCTACCAAGCTCTGTTTAGGTCGCTCACTCTTTATGCTTATCTAGGAGCAGGGTAACAGGAGCTTGCCCCATGGAGGCCAAGGCAAGCACATGCTGCCAGTGGGTGCTAAAAGATCACTCCTGTTGTGTCGTTTCTGGTACAGCCCCATCGTCTCTTCTGCTCCCTCACCAGTGCTGTACATGTGCATTGACCATACACCCTTTGTAACATGTGCTCGTTACTACCTGAACTGCTGAATATTATAGCAAAAGGTTACTAACATTTCAGTCAAGAGACTTGTGGTGCCGGAGAGATAAGCAGATTTCTTGTGGTATATGTTTTGGGCCTACCTTGTCAGATGCGTAAAGACACGTGGATTCGACAGCAATGATAAATCCGCTCTGATAAATCTGTGAGTCTTTTAAGGTGCCAAGGAAGCCTTTACTGCAACAGTCTAACACAGTCTGACCCTTCAAAAAGCACAATATAAATGCTGACCGGGAAAATGACGGGGTGTGTGTGTGAGAGAGAGCTCCTCTTCAGTGCCAGAGGAAAATGTCTGCTTGAGAAAAGGGGTCTCCTTAAAGTCTCTAACCTTCGTTATCAACAACACTGGCACGTTCTGCAGATAAATCTTGAAAAGCAAAAGTCTGCTATTTAATGTGAAGGTCAAAGCAGCCTTTGGCTAAGGTTTAATTTTTTTTCCGAAGAACAAAGTGTAAAGTTTAGGACGGGTCGTCAGACCCATAGGGAGGAGCCTGTGGCTCAGTAGAGGAGCCTCTGCTTTACATGGAGAAGGTCCCAGGTTCAGTCCCTGGCATCTCCAGTTAAAAGGACAAGGCCGTAGGTGATACCCTACAGAGCCGCTGCCAGTCTGAGTAGACCATAGTGACCTTGATGGACTGATGTCCAGTGCAGAATAAGGCAGCTTCATGTGACCCTTAAGATTAATGGAAAAAATAGTTCTAATTGGTGCAGACACCTAAAAGAAAAGCCTTCTTTTGTGTGTTCACTCCCTAAATTCTTACCTGTGTCCATCCACACCCAGTTTTGCACAGAACTTCTTGTCACTGTGCTGGCCTGGAGACACTCTGTGAGTCACCAGGCCGTTCCTGAGCTGCATTCGTAGACTGGTGCTAAACAAACCAGGAACTGTGTGGCTGTAGAGGGGAGAATGTCTCTCTTTAATGGAGGGGGGTGGTGGTTAAAATTCCTCTGTAAGGGCTGGGAGCAAGTCGGAAAATTTTTTGTATGTCTGTCCCACGCTGAATCATCCCAACGGCACATGAGTAGGGCTGGGCCCTTGGTAGCATTCGTCTGTCCAAAACCAACATGGGCAGTGCCCCCATATTACGCCAGGGAAGATGGAAAATGTTCTCATGCCACTGAGGAAAAAAGTTAGTGCTGCTGAAGTTTCTTCGAAAAATTGAAGTCAGGAGCTCTTATGTCCATGTGTTCAATGCCTCCCACAAGGAATTGTGTCCTGCCTTACAAACCGTTAGAGTCATCTTCTTCCTTCTAGCAAAGGACTCAGTGGCTCCTTGCCCCGTATTTCAGTATTCAGTTCGAAAGCCCTTGATGTAAAGACATCCAAAGTTTCCCCTTTGCACCTGACACAAGGCATACCAGGCCTTTTGTCATTTCAGGGTACTGGAGCCAAGGTTTTCTGTGATGTCTCAGGTCTATATCAGTTATTCAGATTTCTCAGAAGGGATTGCAAGTTTCTGGAGAAGACAGTTCACGGCCTTGGAAAAGTAACATAGGCTGCCCGAACGGCAGATCAGCCAGTGGCAAGGGGGGCGGGCGCACAACTCTCCCACAGGTTTGGGGGCCATGCCATCACACATCACTACCCTTCTTGCCTCTTTTAAAATCTGTAGAGAGCCATGACCATTTCACCTCTCAGATCCTCTTTCTCTCTCTCTCGGAGACATCAGCAGACAAGGTGACCCAGTCCCCTTCAAAGCAATCAGCCTTCACTCAGACACCACACAGAGTTATTGGTGTCGGGGACTCACACACTATTCCATTCACACACTGCCTCCGTTTATTCATATCCTAAAACATATATAGGTGGAGATCTTCACTGGGGTGTGGCTGTGTGTTTCTTTCCCTGAGACATGCAGCCCACAGGATTAAACAAACAAGGAGTTAACTTTTATTTATGGTTTGAATGTAACATTGAGGAAAGTAAGGTTGAGGTTACAAGTTTCTTTTCCCTTGAACTTTTACACTGTTTCCCTATTCCAGCACTTGGGATCTTTTTTCACAAATTGGCTTTTCTTTCCATTGAGCGCTAAGCTGCTCTTCGCCTCAGCTTCACTCAGTCAGATGCGCTCTTTCCTATCTAGCTCCCTAACTGCCAACTCTCAACTATCCTAACTGCCATTTTCCAACTGTCAGCTCACCAACATTCTGTCAGCTCCCATTGGTCACTCCCGAGGAGAGGCGGAAGTAAATCGACAACGAGGAGTTCTGTGGGAACTTTAAAAAAATGATATACTTTTATACTGCCTAAGTAGAACCCAAGTGTTTACCAGTCCCCCTGATTCTCCAGTGGAAAATGCTTTCGTTTCCATGAAGGTAGCCAATAGGAAGAAGCCCTTCCTTATAATGGCCCTGACCACTTTCTGAAAAGCTTGGCAAGGCACCCTTGTTGGGGAGGCCTGTTCTAGAGGGTTCCTTTTCTGTGTTTTCCCCGTAAAGTTCTAAAGGCCCGTTTCTGCTCTCCTGTGAAAATGTGTCCATTTTCGACACACGCTGACTTCTCCGAAGTATTTTGCGTTGTGTGACTCTCTGCAAGTGTTTAGGATCTGGCGGTCCATCTCAAAGGGACTTTCTGAGCCGACTGCAGAAGGTTTTGTTCTCTGAAGCCCGTGCTGACATAAATCTGCCCGTTGTGTTTAGGGGGGAACTGAGTGAAATCAGGAGTCGTGTTTAAATCTCATCTAAATTTCCGCTTCCCTGTTTACATTTTACATTTTTCGCAAATCGCAATACAACTGTACTTGGCTTCCAGATGTGGGCAGATGGGATGTGAAAATAATTCCAGAAGAATGCGCTGGACAGAGATTTCTTTCCAAGGAAAATGGGAGGGGGTTGCTTCCCAGTTTCAAGGCACTTTTTCGAGTGATATCCAGAATTCCCTTTTTGGGGTCATTTGCAATAGTCGCAGGATGCTCACCTGTTCCCAGCACCTTCAGATCCCCTGGCAACACTGATCCGATCTGGCCACAGGCCTTTCCCCCCCTCTCTCAAGGACTCTCCTAGGGTTGCCAAGTGTAACGCTGGCCGGGAGCAGGGGACTCCCGGCCGGCGTCCTGTGCGTAGGCACGGCAGGCACACTGGGGGCGGGGCCACGGCCATACAAGGGAAAACCATAGA
>NW_015173759.1:155149-161601 GCF_001447785.1 Gekko japonicus
ACGCCAGGGCGGGGTTCCCCCCGGGGCCCGATTCCACCACGGCGGAAATCGGGCCTCCAAAGCGGGGGTTTCCCCGCCCCCACTTGGCAGCCCTAGACTCTCCTGAGGCTGCAGCATGAAAGGGATCTGTACTTCATGCAGCCTCATGTCTTCTTGCAGATGTGCGCAATTCTAACATGGTGTTTTTAAGTTTTAGACCTCGTGTCCAAGTAGGTTGACAGGGATGGAGATTTTCATTCTCATTAAATACTTGAAGTGCTGTTTTTCACACACACACACACACACACACACAAAATGGATGTGGACTTGAACCAGTTTCATTACCCCTATTGAAAAAGGCGGCATTTGGGCTCCTCCGGAGAGGGCGTGGCCTCTTTTGATTTAAAAGTCTGGGGGTGGTAGGGAATATGTGCGATCCAGATGTCCGTGACATCATTGCATGGATATGTTAAGCACTAAATGCCATCTCTGCATTGTGTGCGGAAATAATTCTGTTCAGGCAAAGCAGGACTATATCCCTGAAATGTCATGGATATAGATTCGTAGCCTGTCCTGTCCCACAGCACTGGGGTGGGTAACAGTAGCAAAAAGAGCTCAGCAAAACAGATTTTTTTAAAAAAAAATGCCAACCCACCTTTTTATTTTCTTGCACCCCACAGGAAGTTTGGCCTGATTGCCTCTTTCCCTTCCTCCAGGAGAGTTTATACTCATTTTTGAAGTTCGGTTCCCCACTGCTCTTTGGGCCTGTCTGCTTTCTTAGGGAGGGGGGCCGGCGTTGCGTGTAAGGGCCATGTTTCACCACATAACCTTTTCCCGTCCTGGCACACCCTCCAGAAAAGCCCTTTCTCTGGGAGAACTTGGTGGTCCTTTGCATTCTTGAATCCGTAGCCCGTTCCCCCCCTTCATTCTGCTACTCCTGATCCTACTTTCTCACCAGCTCTCTTTTCTTGAACTCCATCCTTCTTTGTTTCCTCAGCTCCCTCCTTTTCAATCCATCACATGCTCTGTCCTATTCTCACCCTTGTCCATCCCCATCCCCCATGGCCTACCAGGCATTCCTAATTCAACAGCTTCTCTTCATAAGTCTGGTGTGGGTGTATTTTACCACAGCCCCTTCCCTCAGCTCCATGTTTTCAGCTTTCCTCATGTTTCCAGATCCTCCCCATCCTTCCCTCAGGATTGTGTATCCACTCTTTTCTTTGTTCCTTTCCTTCAGCTGCCCTGCCTCTGTGCGCCCAGTTCACTGGTCTCCCTGACACTTAGCGCCTGTGCTTGTGCTGTTCATATCATCCCTTAGAACCTCTTAAGATTTTTCTTCTATCCAAATTAGTAACTTTCCTTCCCTCACAGTCAGAAGCCAGACTGTGAACGTCCTGTGGCTGACAATGTAATTCCTTGAGCAGTTGCATTGTTCGTGAATATTCTGTGTCATCACTCACAATGGGCTCGCCTCCACTGGCTTGAAGCAGAACCGGGCTGAGAAAAAAAACACGAGCTATTTGTCCAAAAAAAGAAAAAAGGCAAACGAGTCAGGTTTTCCAAGCTCTGAATGACTCAGAAGAGTCATTCCCTTCCCATCCTTCCTGCTTGGTAGTAGTATTGGTGCTGGCAGTCGCTGGCCAACCCAGTGACTGGCAGGAAAAAAGTGTCTCCCCCACCCATTTTCCCTCTCTTCTCCTCTTCACCAGTGTCTTTTTGCATCTCACTTTGGCAGCATCCAGTGGGTGCCTGAGGCCCTGGGAAATGTGGTACTTGGGGATCCAATATTAGGCATACCTTCCAAGTGGGGCCTGGGGATCTCCCACTATTACAACTGATCTCCAGACAATGGAAATCAGTTCCGCTGAAGAAAATGGTTGCTTTGGAGGTTTGGTGTAGTGGTTAGGAGCACGGACTCCAATATGGGAGAACCGGGGTTGATTTTCCCACTCCTCCACATGCAGCTGCTGGTGTGACCTTGGGTCAGTCATAAGTTCTTTCAGAGCTGTTCTCTCAAGGACAGTTCTCAGGAGAGCTCTCTCAGCCCCACCTACCTCACAGGGTGTCTGTTGTGGGGAGGGGAAGGGAAAGGAGATTGTAAGCTGCTCTGAGACTCCTTCGGGTCGTGAAGGGCGGGGTATAAATCCAATCTCTTCTTCTTCTTCATTGTACCCTGCTGAGGTCCCTCCCTTCCCAAAACCCTGCCCTCCCCAGGCTGCACTAGCAGAATTTCCAGATATTTCCCAACCCAGAGCGGACAACCCTAACTCTGGATGATGACAAAACAGCATTTGAGGCAATGGAGAGGAGGAGGGGGAGCCCAGGGAGGGAGGGAGGGAGGGAGAGGAAACATCCCTGTCCAGGGGCTGGCTGGTTAGCTGGGTTTATATATTTTATATCTTTAGAAAATGTACACGCCGCCTCTCCAGGAGCTTGTGGCTCACAAAATAAAACATGATAAAACCATAAAAACAAACACAACCATCATTAAAATTAAAAAAACCACGAACGGGCAAAACCATAAAAATAGCATAAAACAACGTCCAAGGGGCCTAAAAGGATCCTCATAAAACAGCCCTCAGGTTTTCAAAGCAGACTGTTAAAAGCACTTTTAAAAGATCAGACCCCTAAGTTAAAAGCCTGGATGAAAAAAATAAATGTTTGGGCCCAATTGCCTAGAAGAAAGAAGGATATATGCTGGGCGAGCCTCGTCAGGGAGGGCGTTCCAGAGGTGCCACCACGAAAAAAGTCCTGCCTCTGGTTGCCATCCATCTCACCTCTGCAGGTAGGGGCACAGAGAGCGTGGCTTGCAGGGAGGATCTCAGCTGGCAGGCTGGCCGCTTAGGCTACCGGATAGTCATCACAGGCAGCCGGGATTCCTGAGAAGAGCCTGAGGGAGTGAGGGTCTCCTTCAGGTAGGGTCTCTGTCTTCATTAGTGAGGAGTGAGGCAGCTCTGTCACCCACACATCTCTTGTGACCCCTTTTCTGCTTGTTATTTTAACCCCTTGAAGGACCTGAGCTGCTTCTTTGTGTTGTGTCAGCAGCAAAGTTGCCTCCCCAGCACAGGCCTCTCTCCCTTCCCTCCTAGGGTTGCCAAACTCCAGGTGGGCTCTAGAGGTCAGTAAGACCACAGGGAGAGGAAAACAAACCTGACCCAAAAACTGGAATCCAGAACCAAAAGGGTGAGAAGAAAGTCTAATGAAGGGCCAATATTAAAAACCTAATAAAAACCTATACAAAAATACAAGTATTTATTAGAAAGACAGTTAAAAATGTACATAAGGGCCCAACGAAAGCCTTGTAAAAAACTATAGCCTAAACACAAGGGCCAATACACATGACCTGACGCGTTTCTGCCCTATTGGGGCCTTCTTTAGAGGTCAAACAATATTGAGGTACACATAACTTAAATATATATTGCAATAAGATAACCTACATATTGCAATAAGATAACCAATAAGTGAATAATGGACCAGGAAGAGGAAGGTTAAACAGCAAAATCTAAAGACACATGACAAAGATGTTCGTGAGGCCTCAAAAGGTGAAAGTCATGTGTCTGGTGCCAAATGCACAGTTGCTGTGTTAGAACATCTTCCAGTTAAGGTCCAAAAACCACCTGTGTGGCTATCAAAGTCAGAGCTAGAGTGTCCTCAAGCAAACAGCAGTGCTGAGGTCTAGAGGTCACCCAGGATCTCCAGACAACATGGAGCACTTCCCTTGGACAAAATGGCTGCTTTGGAGGGTGGACTCTGTGACATTATACCCTGCTGAGGCTCCTCCCCTTCCCAAACCCCACCCTCCCAAGGCTCCGCCTCCATATCTCCAGGAATTTCCCTTCCCGGAGCTGGCAATCGTATTCTCTCCCTTCACAGCAGTTCTTTGCTATTCTGTGGTGTTGTTGGTTAACAGTTCGCGTTTCCTTATGAGCGTCTCTTGTCAGCAGGCAATGAACTTTGTCCACTTGGCCTGCTTTTGACAACAGGAAGACAGAAACGGGGGGGTTCATCTTGTCTGGTACATGAGGTTGACTGTTATGCACGGTGTGCCCTGGTGATGGAGCAGGAGACAGCAGACCTAAATCCTCAGTTAAAATTTTTAATGATTCTTCAGGAAAGGATTTAGTATGACTTTGTCGCTGCCTCAGTTTAGCTGGTCTGAATGGACAGAAGAGGGATTTCTGAGGCGCGCATTTCCTGCCCTTCTCAAGGCCAAGAGCCTGTGTGTGTGAGTGCAGCTTGCCCAGTTTTCAGAGAACTGGCTGCCGACCCAACTGGCTCGGAGTGCGCGGGGTGGAAGCTGCGGCATTTCCTGGTCTCGTCCGTCGCTGCCAAATGTTCTGTCACGTCAAGTTCTGGCTTGAGGGGAAACAGTAGATGCCATAAGAGTGCTGCTGGTGCTTTCAAGAGGACCCCTCCCCTCTTTTATGAACCACACCAAAAGACGATGCCGTCCTGCTCATATTCGCAGTGCTTTTGTCCCACTTAGAAATTGGGCCAACGAGCAGCTCTGTCTCCTCTGGTGGGGATCCATGAGCCCACCCTGGGTCCCACAAATTTTAAAGCAGGAACCGCCACAGCAACAACATTAATCGTTTGCGAATTCCCGAAGCCGATCCGTTCTCGAAGTATGTTCTGTGGTGAAGTCCCGCCACATTGTGCAAGGGATAGCTGTGGTCTCTTGGCCTTCTGTTGCACGAGGGTCACATGGGTTATTTGCATGGCAATATTTTTGGTACTCTGCAGAAAGCCACGCAGAAAGAGAATTTGGAATGAGAGGAATTGCTCAAATTCAAAGCTCCTAACCTTGGAGTGAATATAGCTAGAGTTTAATGATCTTGACTGTGGAGGATAACTGCTGCTGTTGCTGGAAATCACACAAAGATAACTTCCAAACCAGTTTTAGGCTTCTTAGCAGGAAACCAGGATAGAAAGAGGCACTAAAAAATCCTGTCTACAGGCCTGTTTACCTGTATCATGCCTCTTTTGGCCTATAGCCCCATTCAGCCTGTTGAACATATTTCTCGGTCCTCTTGTTCAGGCCAGTTGAAGATAGCTCTCTTGGATAAGGGTGGGGTTGAGCCCATGCTCCAATCTACAGGCAAATGCCCTTTTTTTACTGAAACTGAGCAGGGTATGGGAGAAAAAAAGTAAGAACCTCTCTTTCTAAGCTTTTAGTCCACAGCCTCTAAACTCAGCTGACTTCAGAGAGCTCCCGCTGGGTGGGTATTATGACTCGGCTCCACCGATTGTTGATTATAGGAGAAATCAGCAGGCATATTAAGAAAGCATCTGATTCATTCCTGAAAATCATATTTTTTCTGCTCTACAAAGTCTTGCCTTGGATTGATTCCCCCCCCCGCCTTTGTTTTTCAGGGTGATTTGGGACCACAGGGTGACCAAGGCCGTGAAGGACCATTTGGACCACCTGGAGAACCAGTAAGATGTCGTCAGCCTTTTTTAAATCCCGTGTCTCCTGTATGGGCAAAGGAGAGTCAGAATAAAGGCTCAGAAATAGGGTTGCCGTTTGCCCAGTGGGGGTGGGGGATCCCCTGATTTTATGGGCTCCCGCCCACCGGCCAGCTGGGAATCAACGACGCTGCACACAACATGGAAGTGACGTCAGCGACATGGGGGGGTGACACTCTGGATTTGGGCAAAACTCTATGGTTTGATGCTGATTTTACCATAGAGTTTTGCTCAAAATCCAGAGCATTGCCCCCAATGTGCCGATGTCACTTCTGGGTGATGCAGGCACATTGTGTGGAACATCACTATTTCGGGGAAAATGGGGGGCAACATCACTTCCCACTCCCGGAACATCTCCCCCATCCTCCCGCTGATGGGTGAAAGAGACCTGGCAACCCTCCTCAGGAAAGAGTAGAGCAACCAGGCTAGGTCTGCCGTGGTCTACTACCAATCTTCTCTGTAGGGCTGCCAAGCAGTTTCTGGCGATTGCTAGAGCTACCCTTGTCACTTCTGGGTAACTCTAGGAATCACCAGGAACTCTGTGGTCAGAACTTCTGGTAGGTAATGGAGGCCTTGTTTTTTCTTTTCAATTTGTCTCCTCAGGATTTTCTCCCCCCTCCCCCTTTTGGCCCAGTTTCCACCCATCAGTCAGCCAATTGCCTGGAGGTCTCCCACCATAAGTGGGCAAATGGGAACCCTACTTCTCTCCTCTTCCATCTTGGGGCCTTCCTATCTCTGTCACACAGACAAAGCTGCAAATGGTCTTTGTGTAAGAAGTTCCCAGACCACCACAGGAAAGCTCATTGCAGCTCATTTATATTTTTAATGAATGTTTAGTGTGTTTGATTCCACCATTAAAGGGCAGTCAAATAAGACATGGTTCTTCCTCATCATAGATCAAGTTTTTATATTCCCCTCAAACACTACCAAGGAACAGGGAAGCACCGCAGTGGAACTTATACATCTGCATTTAATTTCAACACAACACTTAACTGAGTGCCTCAGGT
>NW_015173759.1:161771-172616 GCF_001447785.1 Gekko japonicus
CCCCCCCCCCGCCTTTGTTTTTCAGGGGGATCTGGGACCACAGGGGGACCAAGGCCGTGAAGGACCATTTGGACCACCTGGAGAACCAGTAAGATGTCGTCAGCCTTTTTATAATCCCGTGTCTCCTGTATGGGCAAAGGAGAGTCAGAATAAAGGCTCAGAAATAAGGTTGCCGTTTGCCCAGTGGGGGTGGGGGATCCCCTGATTTTATGGGATCCTGCCCGCCGGCCAGCTGGGAATCCCCCTCCAAGCAATGACGCTGCACACAACATGCCTGTGTCACCCGGAAGTGACGTTGGCAACGTCGGGGGTGACACTCTAGATTTTGGGCAAAACTCTATTGTTTGATGCTGATTTTACCATAGAGTTTTGCTCAAAGTCCAGAGCATTGCCTCTAATGTGCCGACACTACTTCTGGGTGTTGCAGGCACATTGCGTGGAACGTCACTGTTTCGGGGCAAATGGGGGGCAACATCACTTCCCACTCCCGGAACATCTCCCCCATCCCCCCGCCAATGGGCAAAAGAGACCTGGCAACCCTCCTCAGGAAAGAGTAGAGCAACCAGGCTAGAAGTCTGCCGTGGTCTACTACCAATCTTCTCTTTAGGGCTGCCGAGCAGTTTCTGGCGATTGCTAGAGCTACCCTTGTCACTTCTGGGTAACTCTAGGAATCACTAGGAACTCTGTGGTCAGAACTTCTGGTAGGTAATGGAGGCCTTGTTTTTTCTTTTCAATTTGTCTCCTCAGGATTTTCTCCCCCCTCCCCCTTTTGGCCCAGTTTCCACCCATCAGTCAGCCAATTGCCTGGAGGTCTCCCGCCATAAGCGGGCAAATGGGAACCCTACTTCTCTCCTCTTCCATCTTGGGGCCTTCCTATCTCTGTCACACAGACAAAACTGCAAATGATCTTTGTGTAAGAAGTTCCCAAACCACCACAGGAAAGCTCATTGCAGCTCATTTGTATTTTTAGTGAATGTTTAGTGTGTTTGATTCCACCATTAAAGGGCAGTCAAATAAGACATGGTTCTTCCTCATCATAGATCAAGTTTTTATATTCCCCTCAGACACTACCAAGGAACAGGGAAGCACCGCCGTGGAACTTATACATCTGCATTTAATTTCAACACAACACTTAACTGAGTGCCTCAGGTCAGAGACAGAACGCTCTCCTTCTTGGCCTCATGAAAAACCCCTATTCCTGATTACCTTGGAGCTTTTAGAAGCAGGCCACACTCCCACGTGATTCCTGACAGAATCCATGTGGCCATATCTGCATTTACTATCACTCCTCCTGGAATAAATTTTTTCACTTTCCTGTCTGGCCCACTCTGTCTGCAGGCCTGCATCACTCCAAGTCACCTCAGCTGAGCTCCTCAGGCTAGAGATGGAAGTACCACTCTTTGGCCTCAGGAAGTACCCCTCCTCCAGCCAGAGGAGAGCACTCTGTTCTCTCTGTCGAAGGGCTTTCGATAGATCCAGCCTGTCGTTAAGCAACACTACTTTATAGCAACATCAGTTGAAATTAAACACAGATGTTCGGTGCCAGAGCCACTGTTCCAAATTAAAAACAGCAGTGGGAACAAACGCTGGCCCACGCACCATCTTGGGGATGAGAGCCTTCCTAGAATAATCCCACAGCTCACTCTGAAGCAGGAGCTGTCTCTTTGTTGTGTGTGTGTGTGTGTGTGTGTGTGTTGGGGATGCTTAACAGAAGCGAGGCAGCAAGGGTTCCTCAAAACACAGAGGAAGAAAACTCCTCCGAAACGACGTAAGAAGAAGAAGCGACAGACGTTTCACTCTAGACAGGATGGGGGACATCAGTTTTAGCCATAAGGACTCCCTCTCTATGAAAGCAAAAAAGGGAGACCTGGTACTTCAGATAGGGTGTGATGCAAGAATTAAACCTATAAATGTAAGGGAAGATAAAAGATGTGGCTGAAATGAAGTTAGGGACGCCTGAGAAACTCAACCGGCTCTTGTGATTGAGGGAAACTCTTGCGACTCTTGAAAAGTCCAAAAGTCCTGTGAAATGAAGTGCTGTTAACTTTACAGTCATCAAGAGTATCTTTACAATCATCAAGAGTTATCAAGCTATGCTGGCTTGTCTTGGCTTGTCTTGCGTGAAGTGGTGACCTTGTCAGTCATCTCACCTGTGAGCTGGTCTTCAGAATGGTTCAATATCAAATCATAGGCCAGCCTACAGTTACATAAGAATGTAAAGAAGAGCCCCGCTGGATCAGACTAGGGGTCCATCCAGTCTGGCATCCTGTCTCACACAGCGGCCAACCAGTTGCTCCGGAGGGCCAACAACGGAGCATAAAGGCCGAGGCCTTCCCCTGATGTTGCCTCCTGGTACTGGGCTCCGGTGGTTTACCGCCTCAGAATGTGGTGGTTCCCTTTAGACACCACGGCTAGTAGCCACTGATAGACTTGTCCTCCACGGATCTGTTTAATCCCCATTTTAAACCATCTGTGCCCGTGGCCGTCACGACTCCCTCTGGCAGTGAATGTCACATTTTAATCACTTGTTGTCTAAAGAAGTATTTTCTTTTGTCTTGTTCAGGGCTCTTTTTGTAGAAAAAGCCCAGCAGGAACTCATTAGCACCCCTGATGACACAGCTCATTAGCATATTAGGCCACACCCCCATGTTACCAGAAGTGTGGTCATCCAGCCACACCCACCTTTTGCTTCTTATTCTGTTTACCTTGTTTGTTGTCAACACCCAGGGCTTTTTTGTAGCACGAACTCATTTGCATGTTAGGCCACACACCCCTAATGTAGCCAATAGCATTGAGTTTCTGCTGTTAGGTGTGGCCTATTATGCTAATGAGTTCCTGCTGGGCGTGGCCAACTCTGGAGCCAGAAGGAACTCCGTTCCTGTGCGTTCCTGCCCAAAAATAGCCCTGCTTGTCCTGAATCTTCTGCCCATCGGTTTCATTGAATGCCCCAACAGCTCACTCCTTTCCCTGTTTACTCATTTTGCACAACTGGAGCTTACTTCACGGTAAAGTGCAGATCAGATTGCAGTTTAAGATAACAGCCGTGCCTGTGATCCAAGTGGGCTAAACTCTGTTTTCATCATTTGCGTGTCGGATATCTGCCGCACAGTGACCGAGGAGCAGAGAAAGAGAGTGGGAAGGAAAGACTTCACAGAGGAGAAATTCTCTCAGTTTATCTTGAGTCAAGCCAAGCTTGGCTGCGCTCTGGGCCTCTGTAGCAATTCGGGGCCTGGAAGAAACTCATTACTTTAGCCACCGTATACCTGATTTTGGAACGAGTCTCCGAAAACTGTTAAACTGCACATCTTTGGGAAACGGCCGCGGTAATAATTGTAAACGCTCATTTGCCGGCAGTACTAATAATGAGAGATCTTCGGGGGGAATCCTGCCTGTTTCGTACACATATATGTACAGTGTGTATCAGATGGATTCCTACAGCCTCTGAAAAATGCGTCTACAGGGTAGGTCGTCAACTGCAGGTCTGTAAACCTCTATGTGACTACCCTGCCCCCACCCAGGGAACTTATCAATGTGTCCCTTGGGGAGGCTGAGAGCCAGGCTTTATTGGGCTCCCATAATATCTGTTAGCTGATCATAGGTTGAGAGGAATATAGTCCCTGATTGATATTTTTTATTCTTCTAGGGTGAGGCTGGGCCAGCTGGACCTAAGGGGTACAGAGGAGATGAAGGGACTCCCGGACCAGAGGTTTGTACATTTTCATGTCGATGTGTACCTAAATTAGCAAGAGGCAGGCAGGAAAGGGATATCCCTTCCCTCGGGGGCTTGAAAGATCAACCACTTCACATCTCGGGCCGTTCCAGGGCAAGTCCACTGATGTGCAACATGTGCTCTCCAGATGTGAACTCCTACATCTGAGGATACATGGGAGGGCATGTCCAAAATCAGTCCTTGTGTACTGCATCTGTAAACACTGGCTCACAATTCCGTGACCCGAATGAGGAAGCCCCAACCTCTCTACTACCTGTCAAGATTAGGACGGGGGTGGGGAGGGAATATTACACATTCGGCGGGGGGACCAGCAGTAACCACAGCTGGGTCATCAGGAAGCCAAGGGAAAGGCTTTCGGGCCTCATGGTTCATCTAGTGCCTCGTGGCTGCTGTCAGGAAGAGGAAATGGGAAAGGCGAGAGCCATTTGGAAGCGGCTCATCCTGAGTGAGGAAACTCCATCTCAGCTGCTAACTGGACAACTGGGGATGAGGAGGATTTCCCTTGAATCCATTGTGGGGCCGGGAAATGATGGACGTTTGGGGAGAGGGCAAGAACTGAACACTTTGGGTAGGAACAAGCTTGAGGGGAGCCATCTTTGAATCATCCATTCCTATTTCCAGTCCGTCAGCATGGAAGGTCTCCCTCCCTAGTTTAAGCAAGGCGTATTTCCAGTCCGTCAGCATGGAAGAAGGTCTCCCTCCCTAGTTTAAGCAAGGCTTCTTTTTATCCTCCTCCCCACCACCACCACCAAGAGAAGCTTTGCTACGGTAGTTTAAGCAAGGCTTCTTTTTATCCTCCTCCCAACCCCCCACCACCACCAAGAGAAGCTTTGCTACGGCAACAGACCGTTCTGCAAATTGCACCACTAGCACCAACAATTGTTACTGTGCCTGTAGTATAATACATCATGATGGACTGTCATTGTTGATTGCCCTGGGTGTCAACCAATGCTCCCTCTAAGCTGTGGAGTCTTGTGAGCAAAAATTCTACTTTGTGAATTTCTGCTACTGGCATTAGTTGTGAGTGAGCGATTTGCCTACTGCATAAATTAGTTTGCGCTGGGGCCATCCTTCCTGAGCTAAGACAAAAATGTCTGAGCCGGAAGCTAAAAAACAGTGAGCTAGCTCACGCTAACTCAGCTTAGAGGGAACACTGGCCAACGTAGTTTCCAAGTGGGTTACGAATATGCTGGGCTCTTCTAGACTACTGCAGGCTTATTGACTAGTCTGGCATCACAGCAAAATTGCCCCCCAGTCAAGAAAGGACAAATAAACATGACCCAAGGCTGTGGTCACACACACTAAATACTCTACTTTCAATGCACATTCCAACTCGATTTTACTGTGTGAACTGGCAAAATCCAGTTGGGAAGTGGATTGAAAGTGGATTGTTTAGTGTGTGTGACCGCAGCCCAAGAGTAATATCTCATGAGCCCATTCCACATTCATCGGTGCAAGAGCAGAAATCTACCAGGAAATGGAAGGCATCAGGCTCATTTTGCCTGCATTCATTCCTTTAGCAATAAGCATGTGTTCGCTGTTTTGACGTGCAGGGCCCCAAAGGACCCCTTGGGCCACCTGGACTACCCGGAGATGCCGGCTTGATGGGTGAAAGGGTGAGTGGTGGAAGTGGAGGAGTGAACCCAGGAGGGGAGATTTTGATAGCCAAAAAATATATATATATCAAAACGGGGAAACAGCACGCAAGAAGAGGGGAAATGCAAGTGTGTGCTGAAGACCCTGGTTATAACACAAGGTGGGTAACGGAAGAGGGAGGAAGTATCTGTGAAAGCAAGGTCCTGAGGAATCTGTGGGCTAGGAAGACAGGAAGAAAGGACAAACCCTGGACTGGATCTGAAGCTTACATGGGGCAGGGATGGGAAGAGGAGAGGGGCAGAGGGGGAGGAGAGCGATACCGGAGGTTTGGAGGGTGGGGCGCCTCATGGATAGTCTTGCTCCAGCTCCACCAGAGGGAGACATTGTGGCTTCTGTTGTCCCTACACCCAAGGAACGGTTGTGGGGGAGGGGTCACATAGCCACTTGGACTAATTCTGTGGCCATAAGCTTGAGAGCCAGTTTGGTGTAGTGGTTAAGTGCGCGGACTCTAATCTGGGAGAACCGGGTTTGATTCCCCACTCCTTCACTTGCACCTGGCAGGATGACCTTGGGCAAGCCATAGTTCTGATAAGAGCTGTTCTTGAAAAAGAGCAGTTTCTGTCAAGAGCTCTCTCAGCCCCACCTACCTCACAGGGTGTCTGTTGCGGGGAGGGGAAGGGAAAGGAGTTTGTAAGCCGCTCTGAGACTCCTTTGGGGAGTGAAGGGCGGGGTATAAATCCAATCTCTTCTTCTTCTTTTACCTCACAGGGTGTCTGTTGTGGGGAGGGGAAGGGAAAGGAGTTTGTAAGCCGCTCTGAGACACCTTTGGGTAGTGAAGGGCGGGGTATAAATCCAGTCTCTTCTCTTCTTCTTCTTCTAGTTGAAAGTACTGGCATTTATGAAATGCGTTGGGTGAGATCAGAATTAATTGCAGTTGCCCGTTGAGAGGTGTGGGCATAACAGGAGAGAAAGAGAGGGGTCATATAGGCTTCTGCATTCACTTCAGTGAGAATGTAATTCCTTCTGATGTTCTTCCCCCCCCCCTTTGGCTGAGGGAGGCAGGACTTTGCCCTGGGCGAGCATAGCGTGGTCAGGGTCGGGGCAAAGCCAGCCGCTTTCTTGCTCCTTCCGAGGCACACTGACACCCCTCCCATTTCTGATCCGTTACCTCAGCAAAGCTAGCACTGACTTGAAGGTACAGCAAAGCGACTTCCCCAGACTGCCATAACTTTGATTTATGATATCAAAAAAGATTTTGCCTGTATTTGTCTTGGTAATTGGTCTGCAGTCCTTTGGGCGTGGGCATTCCAGCTGCTGAAAAGGGCCAGTGGCATAGCTAGCAAGAGGGTGACTTCTTTTCCTGTTCCTCCCAGGGAGAAGACGGTGCCCCAGGCAATGGCACAGATGGATTCCCCGGCTTCCCAGTGAGTTGCATTCCATTTCGAAACTCCCCAAATGTAGACCACATTCCCATTTACACGTCTCTGAGTTAATGTTCTCTCTCCCTTCTCCTCCCAAGGGATATCCAGGCAACAGAGGTAGTCCTGGAGTTAACGTAAGTACAGTCCATTAAATTACTAGTGAGTACGCAAGTGTGGTACACAAGGCTGCGGTGGCTCAGTGGTTAAGACGCTGAACTGCAGACCCGAAGGTCGGTAGTTCAGCAGTTCGAGACCCGAGTGCCGAGTGACGGAGTGAGCTCCCGTCTCTGGCCCCAGCTCCTGCCAACCTAGCAGTTTGAAAGCAAGAAATTGCAAGTAGATAAATATGTACTGCTTCAGTGGGAAGGTAACAGCATTCCGTGTGCCTCGGTGTCTAGTCATGCTGGTCACATGACCACGGAAATGTCTTTGGACAGTGCCAGGGGTCATTTCGTAGAAAAAGAGGTGCAGGAGCTCATTAGCATAACATTAGCATAACTTATTTGCATGTGCCACACCCCCTGACATCACCGGAAGTGTGTCAGAAGGCAACACCCACCACTCAGGCTCCACTGGACTGTTTTGGATTGCTAGCTATTGGGGGGGGGCGTGTAAATCTGTCCTCACAAAGGAAGGAGAGCTTGTACCTGAATAAACCTTGGTCTTAAAGGTGCCACTGGACTGTTTTGGATTGCTAGCTATGGGGGGGGGAACGCACAGATCTCCCCTCACAGAGGAGGGAGAGCTTGTACCTGAAGGCAGACGGGGGGTGGGCCTCTGCAACTTATCTGGCTGCTTTTTGCTCCTCGTGGCCTGACTTTGGAAACGGAGATGAGCACCACGCCCCTAGAGTCGGATCCGGCTGGCTTTTGAGTGAGGGAAACCTTTTACCTTACACAAGAGACTGTGCGTGGACACACAGTCTCCACCCAGAATTGCCCCCACAATACTTTCAGTGCCGCTGAAGCCCATGATTGTACTGAATGTAGCTTTTGGGAGCAGTGGGCCAGATCCCAGTGGACAACGTGAACTTGGCCGCAGGACTGATGCAGATGCCCCCTGGCAATCATTCTCCAACCAGGAACTGAGCGGGTTGTGCCCGCAGGAGCCCCCTCTCCACTGAACGTCTCATGGGACTGCGATCATTCTCCACATGCCTTGGGCAATCCAACCAGGAACTGAGTGGGTTGTGCCCGCAGGATCCCCCTCTCCACTGAACTTCTCATGGGACTCCCATCAGTGTGTGCGTTCCTCCCCAAAGGTGTTATCTCTGTCTTCTGCAGGGTACCAAAGGCTTTCCTGGTCCAAAAGGTGATGACGGAGAGTTTGGAGATCCTGGAGAGGAAGTAAGTGGATACTGGGGTTGATGGTAAATTGCCAGAAGCCAAACCATCTCCTTCAGGCAACATAATCCATGCATTTTTATTTATTTTTTTACAATTAACAACTTTATTAAATTTTGCAAACAGTTTCCAACACAAATAGTATCTAATTTTACAGTTTAACACATGAACATATAACAGAAACAGCATAACAACATAACTCAAAAACGTACAGCTAGTAGAAAGCAAAGTCCTTGTATTTCTTAGGCAACATAAAAGTTCGGGGTTGACGAGCAGTAATGTATTCAAAAAACACAATTCAGAACCAAAAAAGGTTATTCAAGAATAGAAAAGGGACAACTCTAAAAATCTAATTATGAAACATACAAAAATATATATGTATTTATTCAACACAAATTAAAATAACAAATAAGGGCCCATTCATACCTCATATACAAATATAAAAACATACAAAGGCTAATGAAATAGACCTAACACGTTTCGGCCTTTACAGGCCTTCCTCAGAGGTCTAATACAAATAGAACATGTATATATACAATCATACATATACAAAATATGAAATAAAAACCAGAAAACAATTGTTCCAAAGTTTAACCACTGGGCAAAGAAAAGAAATAAAAAATTCAAATGAAGTCTCCAGTGCAATCACATGTCCAGTAGTACTTCTCTCTGGTCAACACAAACCATTTTTCCATAAAGTTATTAGCCATTTTAGGGTTATCATTGGCAATCAATTGCATTGAAACTTTATCTGAAACAATCAGGTCCCATACCTTCGTTCTCCATTGTACCAATGTAGGAATCGTCATGAGTTTCCATGCATTTTATGTCCACCGTGCCAGCTGATATGTTAGAAACAGTCACAATTCTCTAGTAAAATCAAAACCTCGGCTTTCTTTCCATATGTTACGCTATAAAAAGAAGGGGTGGAGAAATGTGGTCACTGTTTCAATAACAGCACGGCTGGAAATACGTTCAAGGTGCCGATGATGGCGTTGAACGTCACCCCTTCAAAATGCCAAAAAAATAAGAGATGGCGGCTTTGGAAGTGAGGGGTACGTGTTGAGAGAATGGGGCTTCCTCAGGAGAACGTTCCGGGGAAGATTCAGGACCAGTTCCTGTGTCCATTTCCTGGCTCATTTTTTGACACGGCAAAACATCTCATGTTTCGCATCTCTGTGAAGAAGCATGAGATTTGTGCGGTGCGTCGCACTTTGGAGGTCCATTGAAGGGATCCCCTCACTCACTAATGCTGGATTCCACAGTCAGAAAACAGCTGAAATACGACAGGTGGAAAGACTTGAAGTCTAAAGGCCATTGCTCCCTGGCTTTCAAGAGCATTTCATGGAAGAGAATGTACTCAAATGTATTTAAGCAGAAACAAAAAGGGAAAAAAACTGAACCTTACAATAGAATCCAGAACCAAACAAAGGTTAGTGAAGAAGAGGGCCAATATTAAAACCTATCTAATAAAAGTGGGAAAAGATACATGTATTTATTAATGACAAATTTTAAAACATATACAGGGGCCCATTTACAACAATTATATATAAAACATTACAATACCAAGGGCTTAAAAGCTTGACCTTACGCGTTTCGGCCAAATAGGCCTTCCTCAGAGGTCATATATATGTGACAAAATGGCTAATACATATGTTCACATACACACAATCAAGAATATGTACAAAGTATAAATTCAATAAGGACCATAAAGTAAATTGCTGTAAAAGATAAAAAATAGAAAATTAAACACACATATTTTTACAGTCCTTCAATAAGAAGTGATTCTTACAACTCTATCTGGTTTGACTATTCTTTTGAAGAGCAGCTAGAAACTTGGGCAAAGGAAGCTTGGAAGCTCTACAAAAATTTGCTCTTCTGTGACAGATTTCTTCTCTAACACCAAAAAGGTCTTACAAATGCGGCTTTAAAAAGTCTCCCTTTTTCTTCCAGGATGGCACAAGTATTGTCCAGGGCATGAAAGGAGCCAAGGGATACAGAGGTCCAGAGGGCCCTCCGGTAAGTAACAGAGTTTCAGAACATCGTTCTGCCTTAGGCTATGGATCGCACAAAGGAACGTCTAAGACCCTTAGAGGCAACATCGTGATAGTGTAGGATGGGCGATCACAACAGGGCATCTCGTAGTCTTTATCAAGAGAGATTTTGGGCCGTGAAGGGTCAAAAATCGGACCAGAATTGAGAGCGGAATGATTGCCAATGCCCTTAAGTGCTGAAGAACATAAGAGACGCCAGTGTTGGATCAGGCCAAAGGCCCATCCAGTCCAACACTCTGTGCAGGGGTCATTTCGTAGAAAAAGAGCTAGGGGAACTCATTAGCATAACTCATTAGCATATGCCACACCCCCTGACATCACCGGAAGTGTGTCATAAGGCCACACCCCCTGACGTCACCGAAAATGTGTCATAAGGCCACACACCCCACCCCCAACAGTCCCGGCCGCCACCGCCGGCCTTGCAGCTCCACTGCCGAGCCCTATGAGGGGCCCAGCGGTGGACCTGCAAGGCTGGCGGGAGTGCAAGGAAGCCCCGCGAAGGCCCTCCCTGGCCCCAGGCAGGCAGGGGTGGGGAGAGGCAGGGAGGAAGCAACTTACCCTCCCTCTTCTCCTGCCTCCTCCTGGCTGAATGAGGGCCGGAAGCGGGGCAGTCGGAAGCAGGGGGCGGGGCTTCGTCATTTGCCCCGCCCCCCCGTACCTCACCCGTGGGAACTTTGTTCCCCCGCGATCCCCCCCCCCCG
>NW_015173759.1:172762-182108 GCF_001447785.1 Gekko japonicus
TTAGAAGCCCTCCCACTGTTAAACCCCCCCCCCCAAGCACCATGTTTTCCACCCCTTGGGAGGAAATATTTATTTATTTATTTCTTCTATGCGTGCCCCGCTCTCAGAGCAGGTCACACTATGTAAAAAACAAACCATAACATAATTAAAACATGCCAATTTAAAAATTCCAAACAAGTACGGTTTATCAGATGACCCATAATAACACTATGATGAGACTGTCCCTGGGGAAGCGAAGGGGGAGGAAGAGGCAGGAAAACCTGTCTAGGTGGAAATTCTCCTGCCCTCACCCGTATGCTTGGCGGTACATTTCCGTTTTTAAATAATGCTGCACGACAATAACTTGGGGTGATTTCTCACTAGAGCTGCCTCGCAGCACAGCGCCGTTTGCCTCGACACAAACATGTCAGTTTCACACCCGAAGCTCCGGGGCTGCATTTTGACTCCAGGCTTTGCCCGATTTCCTCCGCAGTTTTGTGATCCTGGTTTTTGAGGATCATGAAACTGTGGAGGAAATCGGGCGAAGCCCCGAGTCAAATGCAGCCCCGCAGCCTCGGGTGTGAAATTGACATGTTTGTGTTGGGGCAAACGGCGCTGTGCTGCGAGGCAGCTCTAGTGAGAAATCGCCCTTGGAGTGCTAGGAGGGTGGAAAGTGCCGTCAAGTTGCAGCTGACTCACGGTGACCCCGTATGGTTTTCAAGGCCATGGTTTTCATCGCCTGCCTCTGCAGAGCAACCCCGGACTTCCTTGGTGGTCTCCCATCCAAGTACTAACCAGGACCGAACCTACTTACCTTCCGAGACCTGACAAGATCAGGCTAGCCTGGGCCCTTCCAGGTCAGGGCATGGCCGGTTTATGGGCAGCACCCCCATTTATGTTGGCGACGATTCCGATCTTCCTGGCTCCTTGATAGCATAAGATCACTGTGGAGTACGGAGAGTATTGTTTGTGTGAGGACTGAATCAATTAATGAACTGGACAGGAGTTTCTCTTTCTTTGGGGGAGGATAGTAATGTTTTAAATAAAAGCATTGGCCGCCGTCATTCAGGTCAGTGGACCTGAAATCTGGGGCCTTCGGGAACCAGTCGTTTTAGTGGAATGTGTTTCTGGGGGTTTATCTGATGCTAACTTTCTAAGCCCTAGTCCATGCCCAGGTATTAGTAAAGACTCCGGACGCAATGCAGCGAAATAATAACCAAAGCAAATGGGATTTAAATTAATGACAACATTCGATAGTGTTCAGTGGGAATTCGTCATGGCTCAGTTTAACTGGATTAGGGCCCCGTTGCCTCGTCAAAACAATGCGAGCCAGTAACAAAACAAACGAGTTTCTTCCTACCGGACTTCCTCCTCGCACCACTCAGGGCCAGCTGAAAAGTGTATCAAAGCCAATCCCCCAACGCCGTGGGGCACTCCCTAGAACTCCCTCACACACCTTCTCCTCAGGAGCCCTGTAAGCAGCTCTGGTATTAAAGAGAACTGGCTGCCTTGAAGACTACTACTTTTTTTCATGGTGCTTTCCCAGGCTACAGTACACTTCGTGAGCCTTTAAGACATCACAGGAAATATTTCACACACACACACACACACACACACACACAATAAGTCAACATGGCTTCCTCTCTGGGATTTGCCAGTATAACTGAAGGTTCTCATGCGCAACATCTTTTGTTTTCTAGGGACCTCCGGGACCTGCTGGCCCTCCGGGACCAGATGTAAGTCAACCGCTTGTCCGTCTTTATACTACAAATCCTTACACCAAACAACTTTTTTAAAAATGGAGCATTGGGGAGGGTGGGGGAGTCATCAGAGCAAAACGGGACAGAAGTTCACTGTGGTATTATATAAACAGTCGCTCATCTGACGAAGACCCATTCCAGGACAAGTTTCTTCCCTGACTTAGCTGTCATCAGAACAATACTATTTTGGACTGAGTCTCCTTTTTGACAGTCTGATTTCCAAAAGCAAAAAAAGGGCTATCCTATGTAATGTCCCTTAAATTCTTGCACGTTCTTTTATTGGTAGGTAGCCAATGTGTAGGCCTAGTCCTCTTCCTTGCCAATTCCTTTCCAGAGGACTGGTTTGGGCCGCCGCCACCTGTAGGCTTATCTTTGTCTTAAGACCAGTGGAAGGTCAACAGTTATGCTGGATCAACTGAAAAGGGGACCGCCTTCACACTCTGGGTAGACCCAGGTCTCATCTTTTCAAACAAGCCAGGAACAAGCACCCGTTCTCAGCCCCTGGGAGTCCTTGCTGGACTCTGAAATCAAGTCACAAATTACAATGCGGTCTCCACTGCTGTAGATTTCCTTGCACGCTACCTGTATCTTTCATAAACTGTACAGATGCTGGCTGCCCTCACATAAAAGGGCCCTTGCAAATCTACCACTCCCTTTTAACAAGATACTAAATGGCCCCACGCCTTTCAGTAGGGCAGTGAGATGGTCCCTTCCACAGACAATGTAATGGTTTGTGCTCATTCATGAGACACTCCCTCCACATCCGCCAGACTCAGATCACCTGAGAAGTGGGCAGAGCTATGGTTGCCATATCCAGTGTTCCTTCAAAGTTGAGTTAGCGTGAGCCAGCTCACAGTTTTTTAGCCTCTGGCTCACACATTTTTGTCTTCGCTCAGGAAGGGTGGCTCCAGAGCAGACTAATTTATGCAGTAGCCGAATTGCTCGCTCACAACCTTAATGCCAGAAGCTCACAAAGGAGAATTTTTGCTCACAGGACTCCATAGCTTAGCAGGAACATTGGCCATACCCCCCCTAGGGGGATGGGAGATCTCCCACCCCACAGTAGCTGTTGACCCCCTGGTACTCCAGCAGCCACTGGGAGGGGGGGAAATTGGGGGGGAAATCACCATTGGCAACAGCACGACATCAGTTCTGGGGAAACCCAGAAGTGACCTCAGTCCTCTTCAAGAATCAGTGGAAACTCTTTGGTAAAACTGGAGTTTTTTGGCGATTCCAAGAGATGCATGACATCAGGACATCAGGAGCCAGTTTGGTGTAGTGGTTCAGTGCGCGGACTCTAATCTGGGAGAACCGGGTTTGATTCCCCCACTCCTCCACTTGCGCCTGGCTGGATGACCTTGGGCAAGTCGTAGTTCTGATAAGCGCTGTCCTTGAAAAAGAGCAGTTTCTGTCAGTGCTCTCTCAGCCCCACCCACCTCACAGGGTGTCTGTTGTGGGGAGGGGAAGGGAAAGGAGTTTGTAAGCCGCTCTGAGATGCCTTTGGGTAGTGAAGGGCGAGGCATAAATCCCATCTCTTCTTCCTCATCACTTCTGGGTTTTCCCTGACATCATGTCAGCACCAGCAGTGCCCCCCTCCCCGATGTTCTTGCCCCCCCAGACTCCCCCCTGTTGCCCGACATGGCCTGACAACCCTAGGCAGAGCCCCTAACTGCTCGAAAAACTTTGAATTTGGGGTTAAAACAGAGTTGCAGAAGTGCACCGAGATCCCAGTGTCATGCAAAGTGAGTGGGATGATGAGGGTCTTCCTTCAGTGCAGAGCTGAGAGCCTTGTGTTGTTGAAGTGGACGGAGGGTGAAGGAGTTCCCAATTGTTCGAGCAGCTCTGCAGTTCCTCGTAGCCCTCCAACTTAAGCAAACCCTATTCGCTATATGCTGTGAGCTTCCAGAATTCGGCTTGCAGAATGTCAACAGAAACTGGCTGGCTGGCTGGCTGGCTGTTGTGAAGGTCTCCGCTAATTAGAGACAGAAAATGGTCTTGCATTTCCAAGATTTAGATGAAACTGATGTTTCCTCCTTTCACCCCCCCTCCCAGGAATGTGAAATTTTAGATATCATCATGAAAATGTGTTGTAAGTATCGGCTTCGGTTCTTGTAGCATGAACCAGCACACCATTGAATGTCTGTCTTGCATGCTTGTTTAGATTTCTCCTGCTGGGTGTCAAAAGGGCAGGGCCCTTGACTAAAGAATGCCCAAACTGTCTAGGGTGGAGGAGTTGAGAAATTTCCCAGCTTGGATGGATAAGAATATAGAAATACAAAGTTCCGCCATAGCCTGCTAGTAGCTTATTCAAATGCCATTGACACATCAGGAATTTTATAAAGCATTTGGGAGGTGGGTGACTGATCCATGGAGGGTATGTCTGAGAGTGTGTGTCTTTTGAATTGATAGCCAGTGTTGACAGACTTATTGGTGACTTTATGAAGCCATCACACTGCTATTTCAGGGGTACGGTTGGTAGTGTATTGATTTTGGAACCTCTTTTGACGTATCGTTTTGGCCCACCAAATTCTGGCCTACATTGCCAAGTTGTGGAATGATCTCAGCTTATGCCGAGATACAGCAGAGCAGTCACACGGCCACAGAGCTAGCTTGGGGTGACCTTTGAACTGTTGCTGTGTTTCAACCTAACATAGTACAAAATCAAAACACAAAACCGGAGATACATGGTAAAGAGTATCGGAAAATAACAAAAACTTTTGTAGAAGTTATTTCAAATAATATTCAAAAAAACATTCCACCAATCACTTTGTATGAAATTATTGTTACAATTGTTATAATATCGAAAATCCCTTTCCAGTATCCTAGTGCAAAAGTCCACAATTTACAAAACTGAATGTGGAACTTAATGGAAACAATACAATAAATCTGTGGCGTTCCCTCAGGATACGCCTATGAGAAGAACGAGTCCAATCTGATTGAAGTTTCAATAGCTTTCTTCACGTGACTGCTAAGCTGAAATATATCGTGTTCCGCCTCAGCTTCTTCAGAAGCAGAACCAAAACAATCAATCTCTTCACACAAAAATCTCAAGGCATTTTTAAACCGACATACAGCTCAACAATCCCAGCTTTTGGAGTCATTTGCAGCTAGCCGTCGCATGAAGAAAGCTATTGAAACCTTCAATCAGATTGGACTCGTTCTTCTCATAGGCGTATCCTGAGGGAACACCATGGATTTATTGTATTTACAGCGTTTCCATTAAGTTCCACATTCAGTTTTGTAAATTGTGGACTTTTGCTCTAGTATATTGGAAAGGGATTTTTGATATTATAAAAATAATTTCATACCAAGTGATTTGTTGAATGCTTTTTTGGACTATCGATCAACCTAACATACAGCTGTGGGGAGAAAACAAAATAGCCCCATTTATGGCATCTTCATGTCCTAGGAATGTGAATCTATAATATATTGCTGCCTTGGCCCCCTAGTCCACAAGCTCAGAGTTATTAGTTAGTTGTCATCCTGTATGTTTTGAAAGTAACAGATGTCTCTGCCTGCTATTGGATGTCAGCCAAACACTCCTTAAATTCTATAAACTATCAACTATATTATAAGAAAACTTGATTTGTGGCACTTGGGAAAGAGGTCCTCTTTTCCTGCTGGCCCGCACGCCATTTTCTGCAGACGTAGTTGGATTAATTTTGGCACGAATTGTACTGGGAGGTCAGCCAATGATAACACGTCCTGCTGACACACTACAAAGCCTCCGGCCTTTTTCTTAGGGTTCCCTCTTTCCGTTCTGCAAATAATAACGCAGTCAAATCGGGAAGCAACATTAGCGCCCGAGACCTAAGAGGCATTTTCAAGTGTACCTAGTGTGTGTGTGTGGGGGGGTTAATTCCGGTCGAGACTGTCTTTTTGACCAAATCAGATCTGCGTGTAGACACTTGATTGCAGAATAGCTTAGATTTACAGTCTGTCTCTGAAACATGGACTCTAACAATATCATATATTTTCCCTCCCTTCTCCCAGCATGCTGTGGTGAGTGTCGCTTGTTCAAATGTATTTATTTATTCATGTCATTCATTCATTTGTACCCTGCCTTCCTCCCCAGTGGGGACCCAAAGGGGCATACAGCATTCTCCTCTCCTGCATGTTATCCTCACAACAGCCCTGTGAGGTAGGTTAGGCTGAGTGTGTGACTGGCTCAGGGTGACCCAGAGAGCTTCCAGGGCACGAGTGGGAGTATTCTCCCAAATCCTAGTCCAGCACTCTTAACGGCTACGCGGCACTGGCTCTCATTCTTTACCAATGTGGTTTCATTTTCCTGGGAGCATCCTCTCACTGGGCACAGACTCTCTCCTCATCGCTGTTGCTACTATGATGCTCCCTGATATTACTGCCTTTAGGATCCAGCACTCATGGCCATCGGGTGTCACAAACGGCCACCATTTTAAGCCAGTGCCCGTGTGGATACATCCATTTGGCCTCTAGAGCTCCACACCCTGGTCCTAAAGAGGCACTCGTCACTGGGAACACAGTGTGCATTAGGAGAGCCCATTCTTTCACTGTTGGAAATTGCCTTGGCTCGGATGAGGCATTTGGAATGACATCCATCCCGGCGACTTGAAGATAGGGTTGCCAGCTCAGGGTTGAGATTTGGGGAGTACAGCCTGGGGTGGGCAGGGTTTGGGGACGGGATGGATCTTAGCAGGCCACAATGAATACAGTTCCACCCTCCAAAGCAGCCATCTTTTCCAGGGAACTGATCGCAATTGCCTGGAGATTGGTTGTAATAGCGGGAGATCTGCAGGCCCCACTTGGAGTTTGGCAACCCTACTTGGAGAACAGTTCAAAATGAAATTGATTTATTTATCTTTGTATTTATTTATTTTGGGATTTATATCCCGCCCTACCCAACGGCTCAGGGCGGCTAACAAGCGGCAATGCTGAATTTAAAATTTAAAACAATAAAACAATATTACATACATAATAAAATCGGTGCTCTAGTAATCTACATAAAATCACCAAGATGCGCGACATTCCACATTGGCGGCCGACTTTTTTAATGGCATGAGCACCAGGAATGATATTCTCCCCATCTCTGCCGGGCGACATCTCCCCCCCCCCCCCAGTAATGGGGTAGATGGATGATGGAATTTCAGTGGTGGAATAGTGGCGGCAGCGGCTCCTACTCAAAGGCCTGGCGGAAGAGCTCCATCTTGCAGGCCCTGCGGAACTGTACAAGGTCCTGCAGGGCCCGGATCTCCTCCGGGAGCTCGTTCCACCAGGTAGGAGCCGCCACCGAAAACGCCCTGGCCTTAGTTTGGCCTTAAGGTTTGTTGATCACCCACTATTGACGTTTCCCTCTGCCACTTAATTACATCCAGCAGTGTGGTGACTGAAATCTTACGAAAGGCACAGAGGCCCTGTTATTTTTCGCTTGAAATTTCGCCCAGATGTCCTTAGGGGGGTTACGGTCAAGCCCTGATTTGAAAGGGATTTAAAATTCTCTCACCTTAATTGTTGTCTCGCCCTTCCGTTGCCATCTTCTGCCAGTGAATGAAAACTTTTTTGTTTCGTGTGTTGTTCCCCCTCCCCCGTGATCCCTCCTTCCTAACGAATGTTTTAATTGTTGCTTTTCTGCCTTCGGTATATATTTAGCTCTGTTTTTAATTGTTTTAATGATGTGTGTGTGTTTTTTTAGGAAGAGGGGGTTAATGGTTTTTAAGTCTGATTATGTTCTGTATGTTTTAATTTGTTAGCCACTTTGGTGGCTCTTGTGAGGGCAGAAAGGGCAGGGTCAGGGCTATTTTGGGGCAGGAACGCACAGGAACAGAGTTCCGGCTGGCTCCCGAGTTGGCCACACGCAGCAGGAACTCATTAGCATAATAGGCCACACCCAACAGCAGAAACTCATTAGGATTGGCTACATTAGGGGTGTGTGGCCTAACACGCAAAGGAGTTCCTGCTCCAAAAAAAGGCCCTGGGTTTTGACAACAAGCAAGGTAAACAGAATAACAAGCAAAAGGTGGGTGTGGCTGGATGACCACACTTCTGGTAACATGGGGGTGCGGCCTAATGTGGTAATGAGCTGTGCTGTCAGGGGTGTGGCCTAATATGCTAATAGGTTTCTGCTGTTGGGTGTGGCCTGTTATGCTAATGAGTTCCTGCTGGGCTTTTTCTACAAAAAGAGCCCTGGGCGGGGTATAGATTATGTAAAATAAATAACAGATCGTCATACATGTGAAAAGCTCATGTGGAATCTTAACCCTGAGGCCCCTTTTCAGGCATTCTGCTATATTCTGCATATGGAAGCGTTAACCATGAAGTAGCGCACCGTCCAAATCGACAAACCATAGCTTGCAGTTGGGGGATGAGGTAGAATCAGAATCCACAGTCTGAAGGGGATTTACAGGCTAGGGTTTGTGCTGCAAAAGCTTTTACGTGATCTGACTTGACGCATCCACTGGAAATTTCCTCAGGCAGAAGGAACTGCTGTGTGTGAGGTAGGACCTCTCTGCTCTCCCCACCACCATTGCAGCCCAAAATACCCTCTGTGGGATCCAAGCCATAGGATGGCTGTTACTCCCCTCCTGGAGACCTCACTGCACTTGGATGAGTTGCTCCGAACCACAGTTTTGCCTGTCCATTTAGAATCTTAGACTCTGTTTAGCACAAGCCATGATTTGGCGCGATGTATGAGCTGTGGCTTAGATCAGCAAGAAGACTGGACTGTTTTAACCGGTAGTGCCACTGCCGCTGTTAACATCTGGATCTGAGCGAGACCAAAGTTTTCCCCGACCCGTTTCTGTATACGGTGCTTTTTTTTCAGAATGCAAGTGCGGCCCCGTCGACGTTCTCTTCGTCCTGGACAGTTCCGAGAGCATTGGCCTGCAGAACTTCCAGATTGCGAAGGATTTCATCATAAAGGTCATTGACAGGCTGAGCGGCGATGAACACGTGAGGGTAAGGCTCCCCGTCAGCCACATCTCCCCACAGTTACTCTTGTCCATCCCAGGAAAAGATTCTGCCTGGCCCTTCGAGTAGGCGAAAGGCCTGAAATAGAAATTGTCTTCCCAGATGATTCGTATAATTTAAAGACATAGCTGCCAGGACCAATGTTCCCTCTAAGCTGTGGAGTCTTGTGAGCAAAAAATTCTACTTGATGAGCTCCTGGCATTCAAGTTGTGAGCAAACGATTTGGCTCCTGCATAAATCAGTTTGCCCTGGAGCTGTCCTTCCTGAGCTAAGACAAAAATGTGTGAGCCGGAGGCTAAAAAACTGTAAGCTGGCTCACACTCAGCTTAGAGGGAACACTGGCCAGGACCAGTCTGGACCACAACATCACGGTGCCCCCGGCTCTACCAACCATCCTTGGTTTGCTCACTTACAGTAATGTGTTGGTTTCCTAAGTACATCTAACTTTTCTTTCAACAGTTTGACCCCGGAGAGTCACGTGTTGGTGTTGTGCAGTACAGTCATGACAAGACGCAGGAGCTGGTGGCCATGGGAGATGCCAACATCAACAACATCGGAGAACTTAAGGAGTAAGTTTAGATCTAGAGCCCATAACTCAGAGAGGAGCCCTTGCTCTCCACTGCCTGAGCAATGCTGGTGCATGGCGTTGGAACCTCTTGCTGCTG
>NW_015173759.1:182124-194195 GCF_001447785.1 Gekko japonicus
GATAAGAACCATGCCCAAGGGTGTTCCCTCTAAGCTGAGTTAGTGTGATCCTAGCTCACAGTTTTTTAGCCTCCGGCTCACACATTTTCGTCTTAGCTCAGGAAGGGTGGCTCCAGGGCCAAACGAATTTATGCAGGAGCCAAATAGCTCGCTCACACCGTCCCCAGATCGCCAGGAATTTCCCAAGCCAGAGGTGGTTACCCTGGTTCAAGGTGAATACCTTCCGACCCTGCATCTATTGAATGGCTTCGCTTTTAATTGCCTCTTTGGCTTAGTCTGAGCGCATACCACTCACCACACACATGATGCATGGTTAATATACACAGAGTAGTCCTTTAAGGGGATGAAATGTGTTTGATCTGAATGTCACTAGTTTTTATACAAGTGTAATATTACTTACTCCATAACTACACCGTGTTATACCAAAAAAGTTGATAATTGTTGTATGAACTGTTTGTTTTATCATCAATAAAAATTTACTTTAAAAAAGGGGGGGGTAAATAACCGACACTGTTTTTGCTTGGGATTTTGATCTTAGTAACTGGGGGCATTACTTTCCTCTACTCACTGATAACGGATACCTTCCAGGGCTATTTTTGGGCAGGAACGCACAGGAACGGAGTTCCGGCTGGCTCCCAAGCTGGCCACGCCCAGCAGGAACTCATTAGCATAATAGGCCACACCCAACAGCAGAAACTCTATAGGATTGGCTACAATTAGGGGTGTGTGGCCTAACATGCAAAAAGCCCTGGGTTTTGACAACAAACAAGGTAAAGAGAATAAGAAGCAAAAGGTAGGTGTGGCTGGATGACCACACTTCTGGTAACATAGGCAAATGAGCTGTGCTATCAGGGGTGTGGCCTAATACACTAATGAGTTCCTGCTGTTGGGTATGGCCTATTATGCTAATGAGCTCCTGCTGGGCTTTTTCTACCCAAAAAGCCCTGATACCTTCTAATAACAGGATTCCATACTTCTTATGAGAACTAGTGCGGTTGTTTTCATTTTTGATGTCACAAAATAGTCGTGTCAGTTATGTTTTGATGACAATCACCGGGTTTCTGTGAGGAAAACACTCCCTGCTGCCTGGGTGGGGGGTGGAGGTGAGAGCAAAGGCACGAAGGAAGGGACTAGGAGCTCAGCCCCAGTGTCTTCATCTGGAGAGAAGCTTTACTTCAAGGAACGGGCACTGACACCCTTGCTGCTCTTTGCCTTGCAGGGCTGTGAAGAACTTGCACTGGATCGCTGGTGGCACTTATACTGGGGAGGCCCTGGAGTTCACAAAGGACCAGTTGCTGCGACGATTTTCCTCTGAGAACCGGGTGGCCATTGTTATCACAGATGGACGGTCGGACACCCTTCGGGACCCCATACCCCTGAATGCGCTCTGTGAAGTCAATACCCAGGTGAAACTAACAACCAGGTGACAGGGGAGGGGAGAAAGGAAAGCAAGTGGGTGGGTGTGGAGAAGTGGCATGCCCACGCGTCTTCTGAGGCAGCACATGCGTGTGTGTAAAACGTCGTCCTGTCGCAACCGACTCATAGTGACCGTGTAGGGTTTTCGAGGTAAGACAATCTCTTAAGGCCATAAGAGAAGCCATGCTGGATCAGGGCAATGGCGTGTCCAGTCTGAAAGGCTTCCAGTTGGCTCTGGGGATCTGATTGGTTGTACAGATTAAAATAACATTGCTTTAGTGGCAGCTGCCACCACAGTATTCTCCCTCATTCCAAAATTACCCCTCTTCTCTGCATTTGAGCTTCCTCTCGGTGTGTGTGTGGCCGTGTCCCACGGCAGCCATTTTGTGGTTGGCTTTACCTCCTGCGGCAGCCATTTTGTGGCTGCGCCCATCACCCTGTGTCAGACTTCCAAAGCTGCCTACGGTTCTCAAAAACATTGGGGACCCCTGATGTAGATTTTTACAATACTGAATCTTCGTTGCCCTGTAGGTGTATCCCTTGGGTATCGGCGATATTTTCTACTCTCCTCCAAACCCTGAGCAATTATCCAGTATTTCCTGTAATGGGTTATCCATTCTGCGAGAAAACTATGCAGAGCTTCTGGATGACAGTTTCCTGCACAACATTACCTCTTATATCTGCAAAGGTGAGTGAGACGTCTCTGGATACTAGTTTGGGGTCAGCCGTCACCTGTTTCTTGGCAGATGCCCAAGGAAGTAGCAAAACAGAGGAACTGGAAGCCGGGTTCTTGCATGAATACAGTGAACCAGTCTGGTGTAGTGGTTAAATGCACGGACTCTTAGCTGGGAGAACCGGGTTTGATTCCCCACTCCTCCACTTGCACCTGCTGGATGACCTTAGGCAAGCCGTAGTTCTGATAAGAGCTGTCCTTGAAAGAGCAGTTCTGGAAAGAGCCCCACCTACCTCACAGGGTGTCTGTTGTGGGGAGGGGGAGGGAAAGGAGCTTGTAAGCCGCTCTGAGACTCCTTTGGGTTGTGAAGGGCAGGGTATAAATCCAATCTCTTCTCTTCTCCTTCTAAATGCAGAAAAGGTGATGAGAAAAGGGCTGCTTTGAGGGCAGTCTGACTCTTCCCAGGGAAACCACGGTGCTTCTAAAGGCATGACTAATTAAGTCAGAATGTCAATTTATGATATTCAAGGATGGAATTAATCATCCCGAATAGCACTTTGTCCTAAGTAGCACTTCACATTCATGCACCTTTTGAAGAGGGAGAGGTAAAAGCTGGGACTTGTTCCAAAAATGAAAAGGTGGAAACTCTCCCAAAAAGTTTTTTAAGACGAATAGTAATACTCATAGGAATATGTTAAACAGACTGAATATGTAAGCACATGCAGAACTTCAAAAGAATGTAATGCACATCATAGAGTCACACCACAGAATGATTATTCTTAAAGTAATACAATCCAAAATAGTCCACAAGCACAAGCTTTCCCAGGGGCAATAACAGTCCATAGAGAAAATACTGTCCAGTATACCCCAACGGTATCATATGTAATATTAAGACCGTTTTGAAGACAGTCTTTCATCAAAGGGTATAGTGAATCAAGGTAGATACAATGACCATGAACCGATCAAAAGGCTATTTCGTATTAAGAGGGGTCCAAGGCCTCTTAGCAAATTCACAACTCAGTGGTATCAAATCTAGCAGGCAAAAAGACTCTTTTGGGGAGAGTTTCCACCTTTTCATTTCTATATTTACACTCTCCCTTCCCGGTTTGTTTTGGGACTTGTCCCAAAGTTGTGGGAGTTATACTCATGTTTGCAGGTACAGCGCCAGCCATGTATGAGCCTTGTATTACATTTGTACTGTAAGGGGTCCATGAGAACAGTCCCTGCTAGTTCCCTCTCTACATTCCAACCAATCCTAAAGTACAGTTCCTCAGTATAAGAGCTATTCAGCAATATGCCTGCTTATTAAAATACTCCTACTCTGCCTCTCTCACAATCCACAGCCCTATAGGTCGCCTGTGCTGTTGGCAAAACTGTCTCTTCTCCAACATCTGTATAGTATTCAAGAATCCTCTGGAGACCCAGCTGTGGTCATCATTTGTCCTGTGAATGGTGGGACAGGGAGGGTGGAAGCTGCCCCAAGCGCTCCAGCAGATGCAGAGCTGGGTGTGGAGTCATTGTAGAGCTGTGCCACCTTGAAGAGTCTGCAGCGCTACGGAGGCTGCATGCACAGTTCAGAGTTTTCCTGGTCTTCATGAGCCGATCCTTTAAGGCTAGAATGGAAACAATGAGAGTGGTGCAGGAAGGCTGTCTGTGTAACCTCTGCTGCTCTCCACTGTCCCCTCTAAGATAGGATGAGCTAGCTCACAGTTTTTTAGCCTCTGGCGCATGCATTTTCATCTTAGCTCAGGAAGGGATGGCTCCAGAACATAAGAACATAAGAGACGCCAATGTTGGATCAGGCCAAAGGCCCATCCAGTCCAACACTCTGTGTCACACAGTGGCCAGAAATACCAGGTGCCATCAGGAGGTCCAGCAGTGGGGCCAGGACATTAGAAGCCCTCCCACTGTTGACTCCCCCCAAGCACCAAGAAGACAGAGCATCACTTGCCCCAGAGTCCCTATCTATACCTTGTGGCTAATAGCCACCGATGGACCTCTGCTCCATATGCTTATCTAATTCCCTTTTGAAGCCGTCCATGCTTGTAGCCGCCACCACTTCCTGTAGCAGTGAATTCCATGTGTAAAATTCCAGAGCAAACGAATGTCTGCAGTAGCCAAACGGCTCGCTCACAGCTTTGTTCCAGTAGTTCACAAAGTAGAAAAGTGGGCTACAAATACTAAAATATCTCAAAAGAACCACATATCTGGCATCTGTGCAAAAGGCCGCTTATACTGTTAGTGGTGCCAGAGGACAGCCCGGGGTGCCATCTGCGCAGGCTTAGGAGATACCCGTTGATGCCAGGCAGTCTTACAGTTTGCTGCCCTGAGGGGTTTTTAATGCACAAGGAGCTGTATGAAAGTCATCTGTTGACTGCCAAAGGTTGCCTGCAAGTAAACAATAAAATGATCTGATGCAATCTTGTTTTTCGTTACAGACAAGAAGTGCCCAGACTACACTTGCCCAAGTGAGTATTCTTTCCAAAGCAGTCCTTGTGCCTTTCATTTTCAAGTAGGGCTGGCAACTGGTGGGGGGAGGGGGTTTACCAGGAGCAAAGAGAGGCCTACAATCATGGAGATGGAAGGGACCTCCAGGGTCATCTAGTCCAACCCCCTGCACACTGTTGGATATTCACAAATACCTTCCCCCAATGCCCCCAGGGACCTCTGCTCTATGCCCAGAAGAGGGCAAAAAAAAACCCTCCAGGATCCCTGCCTCAACTGGCCTGGAGAAAAACTGCTTCCTGACCCCAAAGTGGCAATCAGCATTTCCCTGGGCTTGTAAGAAAGGGCCATCGAGAAGTAAGCACTGATGCCGAGGGGCACCTGAAGTGATATCACATCGCCAGTGACGTGGGGACGCTCTGGTATTTGGGCAAAAACTATGGTAGAAGTCATTTTTTACCATAGGGATTTTGCCCACATACCAGAGCGTCCCTGCTTTGCTGGCGACACGATGTCACTTCTGGGGTGTGCCAGAAGTGATGTTGCCACATTGCCAGGGAGGCAGACCTAGGCCTCTTTTGCTGCCGGTAAGTCCCCCCATCGGCCAGCTGATCGGTGCCAGGGAGGAGGGGCCCCGGAGGAGGGGCCTGGCATGCCTGTCTTCAAGCCTCTTTAACCTCCTGAGTTGACACGGGAAGGCATGAAGCTGCCTTGCGCGGTGTTGTCTACTCTGATTAGTTGTCCCGCTGGGCACCAGGAGCTAAGTCAGGGAAGGAGAGGAGTGTAATGTAAGGCTAAGGGAAGCAAGAGCCTTTTGTTCGTAGGCCTAAACTTTGTCAGAGTTTGGGTAATCTCATGTAATGCCCATCATCCTCTGAATTCCAGAGCCGCCCCTAGTCCTTCGTTTTTTTCTCTCGCCTCTATTTTTGTCACTCTTGTGTTTCCCACCCAATATACGTGCATTCACTGTGCAGCAAATATATATAATAAATATGAGATATATATACAGATTTATCTGATGATCCTCCGCTTCAAAAGGAAGTGTACCTAGGGTTGCCATCCCCCCGGTCAGGGCAGGGGAGCCCCTGATTTTGGGGGGCCCAATCCACCCCCGAACAGCAGCGCCCCATGGGGATGCCCCCAATGCAATGGCATCACCGGTGGTGACGTCATCACACTGGGCCTGTCACACGGCAACGCTTTAGCACTTGGGGGGAACTCCCTGGTTACCATAGAGTTTTTTGCCCCAAACGCTAGAGCATTGCCGCACGATGGCCCCGGTGTGATGACATCAGATCCGGAGGAGGAGCCGGGAGCCCCCCACTGCGGGAAAGGTAATACCTGGCAACTCTAAGTGTACCTGTTATAAGAAACATTTTTGCAGAGCCCGAATGACAACTTTCTTGTATTGCCCCCAGCATGTGCATCTGAGAACCTTCCTATAGAAATATCATTTGAGTAAGTAAGCAAGGCGGCTTCATTGCTGGACCAATATCGCCCCATCCATTTTGAGACTCCCGTCTCCCTTTTATCTCAGAAAATCCACAGAAAAACTAGTGTCCCAAGCTGTTTGTTCTGATGTGTATTTTATGGGACCAAGTATCTAAGGCCCTGTGCATTGTGCACCAGCAGAAGAGGATCTCTGCCTCCCCCCAGTGTCCCCCATATTAACAGGTATAGAATATGTACAGCTGACTTAAGAGCCAATATCTCTTCTCCTTTTAGTCACCTTTGATGGCCCGGCTGATATCACGCTCCTAGTGGATAGTTCTACCAGTGTCGGGAGCCGTAACTTCAACACCACCAAGAAATTTGTGAAGCGCCTGGCCGAGCGGTTCCTGGCAGCATCCAAACCTGCCGAGGACACCGTGCGCGTTTCGGTTGTCCAGTACAGCGGCAAAGCTCAGCAGAAACTGGAAGCGCAGTTCGAGCAGAACTACACCGTGATCGCCGAGGCCATCGACAGCATGCAGTTCATGAACGACGCCACGGACGTCAACGCCGCTCTCGACTATGTCACCAACCTCTACCGGCAGTCTTCCCGCTCTGGGGCTAAGAAGAGGGTGTTGGTCTTCTCCGACGGCAACTCTCAAGGCATCACCGGAAGCGCCATCGAGAGGGCGGTTCAGGCAGCCCGGCAGGCGGGCATCGAGATCTACGTACTGGTGGTCGGCACGCAAGCCAACGAGCCCAATATACGCGTCCTTGTGACTGGGAAGACCACCGAGTATGACGTGGCGTACGGGGAAAGGCACCTTTTCCGAGTGCCTGATTACAACTCTTTGCTGAGGGGCGTCTTCTATCAAACTGTTTCCAGGAGAATAGCTGTCAACTGAGTCGGTGGAATGTAAAGGAGTAGGATTATATAGATTCTAAGTTTTTTAAAAAATAAAAAAGCTAGCACTCAACAGAACCCATATTTTTTATAAAAAGCCCGCCCAGGTCCCTGCTTTTGAGCTGCATCATGCCTTTCCCTGCCCATTTCTTTTCCCCCGTAAAATTGTATACTCTACAAAGGGCGAAATGCAGGTCCGCTTATTCTTTCACCCTAATTTTCAACTGAGGTAAGCTCGGTTGGTAAAACTCAAGAATCTTGAAAATGCACTACCCTTTTATTCCTAAGATCGAGAGCACATTTTCACGTGGATACTAGGATCCTCTTTCCAGAATAAAATGATCCTTTATCTTGCTGACACAAGTAACTTTTTTTTTTTTAATTTGCTATTTTACTTTATTTTCATAATAAGAAAAACTATCGCTTGGGCTACCCAGCTCCAGAAAACTTGCTTGGCCCCTTAAAGACAAGGAGGCGGTTCCTGGAATACTCGCTGCTCTCAAGGGAACGAGCGGCAGTGACGAAAATCGTATCCTTGCGTACAACCTTCCAGTTCATAGCAAGCTGTTTTAAAATCACTTTAACCCCACAGCATCAATACAAACAAAAGTTTAGTTCAGGGGTCCCCAACCTTTTTGAGCCTGTGGGCACTTTTAACATTCTGGAATAGCCACAAAATGGCTGCCACCACATGGCTGCTGCAGGAGGTGGAGTCAGCCACAAAATGGCTGCCCCAGCTTGTCGCCAGTCACACAGTGAAGATCCTTGTGCTGTGGTGACTACAGCACTGTTTTTGAAAACCTGCACAGCCAATCAAATCTCCAGTGGCCAATCAGAAGCATTGCTGGGCAAATGACCCCCCCTGGCCCCACCCACCGGGAAAGGGGAATCCTGGTTTAGTTTTTGAGCACTGACTTCTCCTTCCATCTGATAAATCAGAGGCCCTGAAAAGCGATCTTCCAGTTAGTGTTATTATTATCTGAATTGTTTGAAATAAAATCTAAGTGAAGCCCGGGACTGGCTTCCGAGAGCCACATCCTGTGCAATGTGAGAGTCCATGCTGGTGCTAACCTTCCCTCCCCACTGCCCGAGGTTTACAGAATACGTTTGCACAGACATTCCTGGGGAAAAAACCATGTGAGAATTGGGGAACGGTTTGGACCGTTAAATTCAGTGTTTCCGATGGTGCTCTTGCTATGAAATCGATGGACATAATTTTTCAGTATGGTGGCTGTTGCTGTTTTGTAATCAAGATCCATTTTACCACTTTATTTGATTTTCTGCCTGCGTTTGTGTTTGTTTTTTAAACTGTCCAATGTTCACGTCCAGGTTTTGTTCAAATAAATCGTTTCCCACAATTTTCGGAGCGGGGGGGAAATTGACTTTGTCTCAGGGTAGCTAACGAGGAAAAATGGTTCCCAACGGAAGAGAAGAACCATGTGCTGGAATTGTGCCTTTTCACAATATCTAAGACACTACAGGAACTTTAATAAGAAGGGGGGGGTGTCTCAAAGGGCAGCTCTTCAGATTTACTCATTACCTTACCAGGTGCATGCTGGGAGTTTTGCATTCAGAGTTTACAGCGAAAACCTTCACTTTCAAGTATATGGGGGCCTTGTCTGGATTGGGACCAGGGCTGGGGGGATTGCCCTGATTTGAAAAAGCCTGGAAGAGCTACCACTGATAATCTGTTCTCTTGGTGGGGTTGCCAACCTCCAGGCGGGGCCTGGAGATCTTCTGGAATTACAACCGCTCTCCAGACTACAGAGATCAGTTCTCCTGGAGGAAAATGGCTCTCGTGGAGGGTGGCCTCTGTGGCATTCTACCCTGCTGAGGCTCCTCTCCAAACCCCGCCTTCCCCTGGTTCCACTCCCAATCCTCCAGGAATTTCCCAACCCCGAGGTGGCAACCTTATCTCTTGTGACCGAACCCCATGAATAAAAGGAGCACTTGTACGTTCAGTGGTTTTCCTATGACATTACGACGCATTTGTCAGAAACTGTTTACTCAAGTTCTTCTTTTCACTTTTTAAAGAAAACAATATTTTCCTCTGTAAATTAAAGGAAGAAATCCCATTGACCCAGATGTATGTTTTGGTTTTTAATTTTTTTCTTTTGCACTTCACATTGCAGCCTCCAGTGCGTTTTGTGCCTTGCCCCTGAAAACGCTGCTCTCATCCCTAGTCCTGAAGAGCGAGCTCTGAAGAGGAACTGGTGGAGCACAAAATGCTTTTTTGTAACGTTGCGGTTCTGTACCTTGGCCCTCAAACTCTCACTGGGATCATAAAACACACGTTTTATGACACACAGATCAGGGATGCTCCAACTCCTGTGGGTTCTGACCTCACCTGGGAATCACCAGCTGCAAATATGTCACTGATTTATCACTGATCGGATCGGCTGATCGCTGAGCCATTTGCTGGAGCTCTCTTTGGGGTAGGGGGTGGCTTTAGAACAGTGTTAACATACACTGAGCTTTCAATAGGGTTACCAAAATAAAAGCAAAAAAGAGGACATATTTCCCAACTGACTACTTCAAACAAGTGAGCGCTATGACAAATCTCATTTTAAATGCCCTTACTACTTAAGCTGTGGTAATTGCTACCAGGGGTCATTTCCTGCAGGAGCACACGGGAGCGGAGCTCCGGCAGTAAAGAGCCCAGGGGGCGGGCACATACAGCAAGCCCCACCCCCTGCTCCCAGCAGTCCTCAGTCAGAGCAAGAAGCAGCCAGGTAAATTGCAGAGCTCCCCCCAGCCCCCCGGTCCAAAACTGTCCAGTGGCACCTTTAAGACCAAGTTTTATTCAGGTACAAGCTCTCCCTCCTCTGCGAGGACAGATCTGCACGTTCCCCCCACCCACCCCCAATAGCTAGCAATCCAAAACAGTCCAGTGGAGCCTGAGTGGTGGATGTTGCCTTCTGACACACTTCCAGTGATGTCAGGAGGTGTGGCATATGCAAATGAGTTATGCTAATGCACTCCTGCACCTCTTTTTCTACGAAATGACCCCTGATTGCTACTAAGAATATTCCTAATCTTCCAATCCAAAAATAGGACATTTTCATCAGTTTTTTTAAGAGCCCAAAAGAGGACAGACACCCAAAAACAGGGCTAGTCCTCTAAAAAGAGGGCATCTGGTAACCCTAGCTTTCAGTGCATGGCTCTCTTCCATTCCCCATGTCGCTACTGCGCAGACATCATTTTCTCTGCGGCCATGTTTTAATCAATCTTCCGAAATGAATGTCTTAGGGTTACCAGCTCTGGGTTGGGAGCAGTGTTCCTGCTAAGCTGCCTAGTGTGAGCTGGCTCACAGTTTTTTAGCCTCCAGCTCACACATTTTTGTCTTAGCTCAGGAAGGGATGGCTCCGGAGCAGACTAATTTATGCAGTGGCCAAATCGCTCGCTCACGACGTTAATGCCAGCAGCTCACAAAGGAGTTTTTGCTCTCAAGACTCCACGGCTTAGAGGGAGCCTTGGTTGGGAGATGCCTGGAGATTCTGGGAGTGTGGTTTGGGGAGGGGAGGGACCTCAGCAGAGTGCAGGGCCTTAGAGTCCACCCTCCAAAGCATGGAGAACTGATCACGGTAGTCTAGGAATCAATCGTAATATTGGGAGATCTCCAGGCCCCACCTGGAGGCTGGCAACCTTACTCCAAAACGAAATTAGTTTTAAAGTAGATTCTACTCCTATTTTTGTTCTCATTAATGAATTCTGGTCTTAGCTAGCCAGTATGCTTACAGCTTAGCTGTTTTGTAAAGGGGAATCAATCGTAATACTGGGAGATCTCCAGGCCCCACCTGGAGGCTGGCAACCTTACTCCGAAACAAAATTAGTTTTAAAGTAGATTCTACTCTTATTTTTGTTCTCATTAATGAATTCTGGTCTTAGCTAGCCAGTGTGCTTACAGCTTAGCTGTTTTGTAAAGGAGCTATGTAAAGAGGTTACTGTTACCCATAAAACCAGCGAAGTATTTGGAAGGACAATGGAATGGGTTTAATATGATCTCTGCAAGCAGAATGAGGCTGGGTCCTTCATCCCAGTACACCTGCTTAAAGACGGACTGGGAACCCAAAATAGCCCTAGAAAGATCCCCCCGCCGCCACCATCCCTAGCCACTGTTAAGTCGCTCGCTTAACAAAGCAGTCGGAGAGTGATTCAGCAAGAATACAACTTTATTCTTCAACTCCAACACGGATCAACATCTGATAACCAGAACAGCCTTTACCTTGCAGCTGTCCTGCTTTTAAACATTCCCGGCTAATGTAGCCACACCCACTGTACAATTACCAACCAATAAGGTTGTTCGCATAAGGACCGTTCCTGCTCAGGGAGCTTGCTTGAAGGTGACTGGTTAGGTGCTCCCTGGGCTAGTAACACGATTGGATGGATTTGGATCCTAGCCCAGGACGAAGCTTAACATTACAAGTCAATGAGATGTTTCACATACATCATGCATTCCATGGCAGCTTTGGAATACACTACAGCCTCAGACAAAGGCGACCAGTCCTCCAAATGTTAGGACATACCACCCAGTTAGCCTTCTCTCTCAAGTTCGTACTTTGGTTTTTAAGCACATAATACTAATAAACTTGCTAATAAACGCCGGGGGGCGGGGAATCCCCTGCTTTGACGGCCTGATTTTCGACAGGACGAAAATCGGGCCCAGGGGAAACCCCACCCCCGCGTTCGCGTCACCCGGAAGTGACGTCGCACACTGGGGGCGGGGCCACGCCATTTGAGGGGAAAACTCTTTGTTTTCCCCTCAAATAGGGGAGGGGGAGGGGGGAGTTACTGGCAGGAAAACTAGGCCTGCATCACTGACAACGCAGTAATGTCACTTCCTACATGCATCATAAATGATGTCATCATGTCACTGGCAACACAGGGACGCTCAGGTATTTGGGCAAAAACTCTATGGTAGAAGTTATTTTTTTACCATAGAGTTCTCCTCCAAATACCAGTGTCCCTGCATCACCAGTGAAGTGATGATGTCACTTCCAGTTAGGGTTGCCAGGTTTCCCCTGACCAATGGTGGACTCTGTAGTTTGGAGATAAGCTATAATTCCAGGTGATTCCTAGGTTCCACCTGGAGGCTGGCATCCCTGTTTCTGGTATATGACAGAAGTGATGTTGCCATATTGCCGGTGACACAGGCCTAGGCCTAGTTGTCATGCTGACAAGTCCCCCACTAGCCAGCTGATT
>NW_015173759.1:194715-194871 GCF_001447785.1 Gekko japonicus
ACAATGGCCAGACAGAGACTTCTAGAAAGCAGACCACGACAGACATAGCCCTCCATTGCTTTTTACAAATATACTTTTTGTTTGTATCAAAGAAAACAACATGCATGGCATATAACATCCAAAGATTTTGTATTCCAGTGCTCAATGAATAAGATC
>NW_015173759.1:195090-205601 GCF_001447785.1 Gekko japonicus
GCATATACATCCTTGCCACCATTACTAGAGCCATAACCAATTCTATATTGTACATTCCAAGACATTAAAAAAAACCCACAGCATCTCCTTCAGCTCCACTGATATTTCATAATCTGTCATCTCTTTAATTACCATTCAGATCTGCTCCCCAAATGGTACAGTTATTGGACAGTTCCAAAATGCAGGTAATAGCTCCCTTTTGATTGACAGTGCCAATAATTTGGTGCATCTAGATCATGGCTGATTCCACAGCTCCATTTTAGCATTTCTAGTTGTTCACCTTTTTGATTTTTTTCCACATAACGTTGTCTTCCATTCCTGTTCGAATTGTGAGTAGCCCATTTTTTTTCTCCTAAAAACTCTGCTTTTTAAAAAAAAAAACCTGAAAAAAGATCTTTCCCAATGTTGGAATGATATTTTTCATGCATCTGAATGGGAAAGTACGCCTTGTGTTTGAATGAAATGTCCCCCCTCCTCTGCATTTTCACAGTGAACTGCTGTGTTGTCATTGCTGACACCAAAACCTAAGGTTTTTTTTAAAAAATGAGTTGGGGCAACATCGTATTGGTGTTACTACATGATGAAAATATGGGTGATTTCTCTCTCCGTTAGCATTTGTTAAGTTCCTGAAGTGCTCTCTCCCTTTCCCTCAAACACTGAGAGCCCCATTAGTCTTTTCTATGAAGATAACTACAATGGGACACCCAGTACCTTCCAGCAATTAGCATTACAAAGGATCCAAATATAATGTTATTTCGGAGTAGTGCTATGCATGCTCTCAAGGAGGCGGAAAATCATGGCAGCAGCATGACAATAGGGAGGGGTGCGTAATTCACATTGGGTGTGAAAGGGAAGCCTCAGCTGCTATAATTATAATTATTTATGAATAGCCACAGTCAGATATTGGACTGGTAGACAGTGCTTCGCAATTTGAGATCTAGCGAAGTTCTTGAGAACTGCAGAGGTAACTTCACAGGATTCTTGCTGCTCCAAGTGTCATGCCTGCCCTTGACTTAGCCCCAGATCCAGCTCCTGACAGCCTAAGAGGGGAGGATTTCGTGCCTTTAAGAGCTGAAGAAGCATCAGAATCTGCACCTACTGTAAGTACGGAAGAGGATACACAGCAATCTGAGCCAACTACAGGACGGTTTGCACCTGGGATTGATCACATTTTTACCTTATATGGATTTTGTATTCTGTGCTCTGTAATTAACCTGATTATCTATTGTGTGTGTGTATATATATTTTTGTTGTTCAGTTGCACAGTCGAGTCCGACTCTTCGCGACCCCATGGACAATCTCCCGCCAGGCTCTCCTGTCTTCCGCCGTCCTCCGAAGTTGGCTCAATTTCATGTTCGTTGCATCGCTGACACTGTCTAACCATCTCATCCTTTGCCGTCCCCGTCTTCTTTGACCTTCAATCTTTCCCAGCATCAGGGTCTTCTCCAGTGAGTGCTCCCTTCTCATTTGGTGGCCAAAGTATTTGAGCTTCAGTTTCATTATCTGGTCTTCCAGGGAACAGTCAGGGTTGATTTCTTTTAGGATTGACTGATTTGATCTTCTTGCAGTCCAAGGGACTCTCAAGAGTCTCCTCCAGCACCATAGTTCAAAAGAATCTATTCTTCGGCACTCGGCCTTCCTTATAGTCCAACTCTCACAGCCATACATGACTACTGGGAATACCATTGCTTGGACCATGCGTATTTTTGTTGGCAGGGTGATGTCTCTACTTTTTATCATGCTGTTTAGGTTCGCCATCACTTTCCTCCCAAGGAGCAGGCGTCTTTTAATTTCATGGCTGCAGTCACAGTCTGCGGTGATCTGGGATCCCAGGAACGTGAAGTCTGTCACTACTTCCACGACTTCCCCTTCTATTTGCCAAGGAGTGATGGGACCGGATGCCATGATCTTAGTTTTTTTGATGTTGAGCTTCAAGCCCACTTTTGCGCTCTCCTCTTTTACCCTGAGCAAGAGGCTCTTTAGGTCCTCTTCACTTTCTGCCATTAGAGTGGTATCGTCTGCATATCTGAGGTTGTTGATCTTTTCCCCAGCAATCTTAATTCCCGCTTGTGATTCATCCAGGCCAGCATTTCGCATGATGTACTCTGCATATATATTAAATAAGCAAGGTGACAATATACATCCTTGTCGTACTCCTTTTCCTATGCTGAACCAATCAGTTGTTCCATATCCGGTTCTAACTGTCGCTTCTTGGCCCTTATACAGGTTTCTCAAGAGACATGTGAGGTGGTCTGGTACTCCCATCTCTTTAAGGACCTGCCATAGTTTGTTGTGATCCACACAGTCAAAAGCTTTAGCATAGTCAATGAAGCAGAAGTAGATATTTTTCTGGTACTCTCTTGCTTTCTCCATAACTCTCGGCTTTGCTATCTAGACTCTGACATCTGGTAACGTTTGACTACAGCTGTGTCTGGTGTTTTGGGACTTGTTTAATGCTCTGCTGACTGCTCTCCCAGCTGACCCTCGGACTTGTCTTGTGACCCACCCTCCCAGCCTGACTCCCTGGCTCTCCTGTGACACCAAGCAACACTGTCTTCTGGTGCTGAGCTGGTGTTAGTTGCTCAGTGCCCAGAATGTCCAGGTGTTTCTTGAGACCTGTAGGCACTGCTCCAAGGGCTCCAATGACAACTAGATGATGATGACGACGACAACAACAAATTGTCACAGTCAGATATTTGACTGGTAGATGGTGTTCTGCAATTCAACATCTAGCCAAGTTCTTGGGAAATGCAGGTGTATCAATGCATCTTGGGAATTGCAGATGTATCTTTGCAATTATTAAAGTAGTCATAGTCATCGTCGTGGTGGTGGTGGTAGTAAAGTTTCCTGGTAAAAAAAAATGCCATGGGGCTGGGATTCAAGAATGGGGTGGGGACAACACAAGTAAACACAAGGTAACAAGACAATAAGAAAGCTTTCTCCCTAACAGAAGTCATCTCCCATCCTGGCCCATTCCACCACAGCTCTGCTCACTCTGCAAGAATTACCCAGTGCAATCTCTGTTGCAAATGTGAATTAAGCAGCAATCGCACTGTCAACATGATGACTATCACAGGGGAAAGCCCTTGTGTGAAATCAGCCCATTTAGCCTTAAAGTATCGTTGAAACTGAAGCTTAAAATAGCTTTCACATTCTGATTAATTTCACCCCAGATCCATTCCCACTCACACCGTGAGACTGGACCTCTTTTCCCACCTCCTTTTATACACCCATCCTTCATTTTGTAAGGAACTCAGGGGTCTGTATATTTCTCCTGTTCATCCTTTACACACTTCCCTCCCGCAAGGGGCTCAGCGAGCAAGTGGGAAGAGGATGAGATTCTTTTTTCTTTTTTTTAATCCCCTGAAGGCAGGGTAGCTTTATTAATTTTTGTTACACCTACATGACTACAAAGAGAAAAAAAAGGAAGCGGAAAAAAGAAAAAAGTGGTGGGGGGGAAGGGGGAAAAAAATAACAAACTAAAATAACAAACCCCAAGATACAGACAGTATAAAAGAAAAAGACCCCACACTATAACTAAAAACCCAAGAAAGGAAGGACATTAACAGTTAGTACATAGTTAGTTATAAAAAATTAAAGCTTTTGTTTAAGTCAATGAATTAAGGAGATTAGTGAGTCCATTTAGTAAATGTCTATTTTCTTCTCAGTGTGCATAAAGACTTCATCCAGTTCGTCTATAGTCTTTTAAATCATAAGTGCTACTTGGCAACTCTCAGTCGCAGATCATATGCTTCTCTGGCCGTGCCTCCTTCTGCTCCTACTAGGTCTCCTTCCATCTCGTCTGGGCTGGCTACTTGGCCTTCGTCGTCTTGCTGCTCTTCCTCTTTCGCTCCAAAAAACTGCTTCAACCAATTTTCCGCTTTGGACACCGAGTCAATTTTTCCCCTTTTGTCTCTGTATTTAAACTGCACCCCCTCTGGAAAAAGCCAGGCATATTGAATCTGGTTGATTTGAAGCGTTGAAATGAGCTCTTTATATGCTTTTCTTTTCTGTCTGACCTCAAATGGAACGTCCTTTAGGACCCTGATGGTTGCTGATCCCAATTGTAGGGGTTTGGTTGCTGTCGCTTTGAGAATATCATCTCTTGTCTGTCGTCGGAGAAATTTGATCACAATCTCACCCGGCAGGTTGTTTTGCTTGATATATTTAGAGTAAGACCGATATGTCACTTCAATCTCTGCATGCGCTTCTGCTGGTGAACTGCCGAGCGATAAGGCGATTAGCTCAGCTGCTACATCTTTCAAAATTTCTCCTGCCGTTTCAGTCACCCCTTGGAATCTGAGAGTTTTGTTTGCTTTTTCCATTTGAAGGTTCAATAGCTTCCTCTCTTGCAAATCCTGCTTTTGTTCCATCAAACCAACTTTTTTCTTCAACTTTTTAGCATCGTGTGCTGTTTCTTTAAGCTTTTCGTCAGTTTGGATCGATTTCTTCACAAGCTCGGTGATCTGTTGCTGTTGCTTTGCCATGCTTTGGTTCGATGCAGCCATTAACTGGTTAAGACCATCGAGCCTTTCATTTATGGGCCGGAGTAGCTCTGATAGTGTGGAGAAAACGTCTCCTTCTTCTACCCTCGGACTCTGAGAGCCTCGCCCCATTTTTATTCCTTTCCCTCGGACGCTGGCCATTTTCCGCTTTGTTTACACTAAAGAGTGCTTTTTTCACACTTCTTCAGCAAGTGTAAAACTTATCCGTAAAAGCAGTTAAGTCTCTAGCACACTTGAGTGCTTTCTGTTCTCCTCCCCCCCGTCTCTTTTAGAACACAGTTCCGTTTGTTTATGTCTGGGATTTCTCCCGACGCCGCTGGAGGTAGGGGGGGGGAATCGGAACTCACTTTTAAAACTTTTTCACTCGCCTCGCTCTCCGGTTCATTGACGGTCTGATCACAGACACCTTTTAATCGCGTTTCATTCGCTGACCTTCTTGCTTGTCCCGATCGGCATCAGCTATGCTCGGTAAAAACCGAGCCTCTCGGGGGGTGGACCGATTGGGGCAAGAAAGAGCGCCTCAATTCTCCGGCTTCGAGCCATCGAAGAGGTCGCCCTCCAAGCGCCCCCAGCTTGGAGCCTCCTTACTGAGGCTCACCTGGGGGTGCCACTTGAGGTGGCACCCCTCCAACACCCCTGGAGCGCGGAATGCCTCCCCTGTTCAGGAGAGAGCCTCCGCCATCGCTGAAGCCACAGACCGGAAGTCAGAAGAGGATGAGATTCTTGCCCTGCAAGTCCTGCAGGTCCCCACTTATATATTCTAATAGAGAAGTTGGCCGTACCTGAGGATACTTAAATCTGGAGACTGGACCCATGAAGGATTGAGATGGATCTTTTGAGAAGCCTGAAAAGCACCCAGGTTTGCTTAAAAATATGAAATCTTTAAAAAATAATTAAAAAAGACATGGGGGGGTTATAAAACCCCATGATGATAAAAGGAGCACCTGTAGCTTTAAAAATGGATGCCCTCAGTGGCCATTACTGGGCAACCACAACAGACTTGGTTTATACAGTATAAGGCAGGGGGAGGGGACAAGGCCATCATCAGGACTGTTTTGGCCTTTTAGGGAAGGACTCATTGGGGTCAGGCATAGGCAGGAACCACAGAGCTCCTTGATACAACATGACTTGCATGACTCACCTAGGTCTGGATACTTGGTAATGTTCAACAGCAGCCACCCCAAGAAAGCCAGTATGGTAGAGTGGTTAGGATTTCAGACTAGGACCTCGAATCCCCATTCTGCCCTGAAAACTCTCTGAGTGACCTTGGGCCGGTTTCACATTCTCCGTCTAACTTACAAAGATTGAGCTTTAAGATAGGAACTCTCAGTCTGGGGCAAGTGATGCTCTGTATTCTTGGTGCTTGGGGGGGGGGGCAACAGTGGGAGGGCTCCTAGTGTCCTGGCCCCACTGCTGGACCTCCTGATGGCACTGGTATTTTTGGCCACTGTGTGACTGAGTGTTGGATTGGATGGGTCACTGGCCTGGTCCAACATTGGCGTCTCTTATGTTCTTAAGAGCACCTGGATGCCTCCTGGACAGCTTCTCCCCTCCACCTGGGCCGGCCAGCCCTCTGGCAGGGGCACAGTCAGGCACCCTGCCTCTCCTTCTCTGCCTCCCTCCTTTGGGGGTGAAGCCAGGGCGGCCTGAGGGAGGGGAACTTCCCAGGCTGTTTTACTCCCATTCTGCTGCTGTTGTGGAGAAAGATGTGCTACAGGTGAAGTAAAATATAGCTGAAGATGGAGGGGCAGATAAAAGGTTGGCGCATGGGTGGGAACGAGAGAAGGAAGCAGAGGATGTTGAGGATGTGGGGGCTGACAGGTGGAGGAAAAGAAGAAATAGTGTGGGGAAGGCGATACAAGGGAAGATGGCTGCCCTTCGCAAGTCCTTGCAGGTTCCCAATTGGCAACTGGCACCGCACAACTGGGCTATAGTTTCCCTCGATAGAGGGAGCCAGGGATAGGGCAGGGCAAAAAATTGAAGACAGGGTGGAGATTTATTTATTTTATTTATTTTATTTTTATTTATTTTGGGATTTATATCCCGCCCTACCCATAAGGCCCAGGGCGGCAAGATAAACGTAGGGTGGGAAGGAAAGGAGCCAGGAGGAGAGACTATGGGGGCTTTCAAGGAAGGGAGAGAAAAAAATAGTGAGGGACAAGGAAATTCACCCCGCAAGTCCTTGCGGGTTCTTGCTTGTTATTTCTAATTAGATAACAATAAAGCATATAGCTGGCTATTAAACTAAATCTTTGTGAAATCTGAAACAACTCCATACATGACTTAGTTGGATCCGAAATTGGCAAAATGGTGTCATCAGAATATGAACAATTTCCAGTTTTTTCTTACCCTATTTAATATTTTGGGATGGCTCATTTCCTTGAAAAAATTTATTTAACTTGATACCTTGCAGAGAGGATGTATATATCTCTGAAGGGGGTGGGGAATCTCAGAACTCTCTTACCATTCTCCCCATAGAATTTATTATAGGACCACAACATGTTCTTATTTTGCAATACCGGGAAGGCTATCTTAGGAGGGCCATTTCTTCAGAAAATGTGGGAAAGGAGAAAAGATAAGGAAGAAAAATATTAGCACAGATTATCGTTTTGGGGACGCTACAGAGGAGAACCTTGGATATGATTTGTGATGATCTAAAATGTGTCTGGAAACAACTGGAACGCTTAAGGACATGCCAGATGGCTAAACTCTGTAACTTTATTCAATGAAACATATTTTGAGCTAAACTCAATTATTATCACAATGACTAGTACAAGAAGAGAAAAACAGAATTGTTCCAGTAAATAAACCCTCTACTGTTTTGATCCCATATTGCCACTGAACGGAAGTCCCATTTACTCCTCCTAGTTCCATAGAAATGTAAGATTCTGGGGAAAGTGGTGGATTCCCAATTCCAGGCATTTCTGGATGAAGATGATTATCTCTTTCAAGCTGGTTTTTGTCCTGGACAAGATACAGAAACCACCTCAGCCACCATGATGTATGCCTACACCAGTCTACTGACCAGGGCTAGACTTCCTGGAACTCTCAGCAGTTTGCAGTACCATTGACCATGGTACACGTCTGCACTAGCCAGTTTGGTGTAGTGGTTAGGACCCCACAGCTGGCGGCAATCTCCAGCAGGGAGTTCCAGGCTCCGCCCTCCCGCACCTCACCCGGGGGGATGGCGTCCCCCCGCGTCCCCCCCCTAAATGACCCCTGTGCCTACACCAGTCTACTGAGTCCAGGGCTAGACTTCCTGGATCTCTCAGCAGTTTGCAGTACCATTAACCATGGTACACTTCTGCACTAGCCAGTTTGGTGTAGTGGTTAGGAGCACGGACTCTAATCTGGGAAAACTGGGTTTGATTCCTCCACATGCAGTTGCTGGCGTGACCTTGGGTCAGTTACCAGTTCTCTCAAAGCTGTTCTCTCAAGAGCAGTTCTCTCAAGAGCACTCTCAGCCCCACCTACCTCACAGGGTGTCTGTTGTGGGGGAGGGGAAGGGAAAGGGGATTGTAAACCACTCTGAGACTCCTTCAGGTAGTGAAGGGCAGGGTATACATCCAATCTGTTCTTCTTCACTACCCAGTAGGAATGAGTCTTGTTGGAGATGGGTTGAAGTGCAGGTTTCAGAAGGTGGTGTTGGAGGAATTTAGCTTTGCCCCTTAGATTGCCACAAAGTTCCATCTTGTTGTCCAATGCAAAAAAAAACCTGTGGGAGAGATTAGACAGAGGTCTGGAACAAACCGTCGTCAGTAAACGGATGACCTCTCCATCTAATTCCGCAAAGATGGAGAATGTGCTATTCCAGTGTTTGGAGGTGGTGAAAGACTAGATGGGAGGGCAAACTGAAATTTAATTTAGAAAGAACAGAAGCGTTGTGGTCCAAGGCTATTGATGGTGGTGGAGAGCGCTGTCAAGACACAACCGACTTATGGCGATCCGATCCCATAGGGTTCCCAAGGCAAGAGATGTTCAGAGGCTGTTTGCCATTGCCTGGGTCTACGTAGCAACTCTGGTATTCCTTGGCAGTCTCTCATCCTACTACTAATGAGGGCTGACCCTGCTTAGCTTCCAAGATCTGAGGAGACCAGTCGAGCCTGTATCATCTAGGTCAGGACTATTAAGGGCTTTAAATATCAACCTAAGCCCTTTCAATTGAGTCCAGAAATAATCATGGAGCCAACATGGCTGCTGAAATAGAATCCCCCTCAGCGAATCCCAGTTTATATCCTGACTAGCAGTAAAGCCCGTTGTGGAAATAAATACCAGCATCTGATCGTGCCAGGGAGCAACTGCGCGGTGGCTCACGGGATCTGTATGATCCCGCCACCGCATGTCTATTTTGGTGTGGCTTTCAAAAGCCGCACTTTGCCCGCGCTCCCCCACCCCCTTGTGGCAGGGACCCTTGGCAGTCTCTCATCCTACTACTAATGAGGGCTGACCCTGCTAAGCTTCCAAGATCTGAGGAGACCAGTCGAGCCTGTATCATCTAGGTCAGGACTATTAAGGGCTTTAAATATCAACCTAAGCCCTTTCAATTGAGTCCAGAAATAATCATGGAGCCAACATGGCTGATGGAATAGAATCCCCCTCAGCGAACCCCAGTTTATATCCTGATTGCCACGTTCTGCATCAATTGAATTTCAAAGGCAGCCCAACTCTAACTCCATGTAAAGTGTGCTACTATAGTCCAGCCTTGATGTTACCAGGGTTTCATTTGTCCTGATATTTCTGTCAACAGCTTTTCATTACTACGGCTGCAGTCAGACGTGCCATTTGGTGCAGATGGGAAGCGCCCCATTCCAACCGTTGGTATTTGGCATGGGGTTGCTCAATCACACATCCCAGTATAATCTGTTTTGCTGTGAGCACAGCCTGTCACCGTGTGATCAGACAGCATGTTTGGGTGAGTGGGGGGTGTCTGCCTTTTTTTTGTGCATGCACATAAATGAAGAATCGAACCCCCATGCAAAGAGTTCTCCATGAAGTTCTCCATGGACCGAATATGCGGTTATGTGCATATTGTTAAGTGGGGGGAAATGGCACCAAGTCAGGAGGGACTGAACAGTCCATCCCAATGGCCTGAGTGCATGCTTGAGTGATCAGACTAGGGGAAATCCATCCATGGCCCATCAGCAAGTGTTTAGACAGGGCTTTCCCTGGTGTCTTTTAACTCCATATTTCTGTAGCGGGGCAGCACAGGTTGCCAATAACTGCAGGACCTTTCTCAGATGTTGCAGTCTGATTGTGCCGTTTAGATCCCTCAGGGATTCACAGCTAAATTGGATTTGAAGGCACGTCTCACTGCAGCCTATATGAATTTATCTCCATAAAGTCCTCTTGTATCTATACTCCAACGTATACTCCAAGGTATATATGGGGGGGGGCAATTCCTCTGGCCCTCCCCGAGTGGGGGAAGGGCCGGGAGGCCCACAGGAGTCCCGGGAGCCTCGCCCCCGGGACACAAACTGAGAATCCTTCAGATTACAGGGGGGCAAGAGGAAGAGTTAAGGCAGAGGGTTAATTCCATCATTAGTCTTTCAGGTGTAGATTCAGTATGTGTTTGGGGGTAGGAGAAGTATCTAGAGAGGTGTGAATCCCAAGATAAAACTTCAAAGTGTGACCTCTGTCTGTCTGTCTTTCTGAAAAAGAATCAGCAGGGTGATGAGAAAGACTAGAGGTCTGAACAGATGAGCCAGGTGGTAAAGTAAGTGAAAACTAATGGGTTCTGGTACATGGTTAGAGTCTGGTATAACATGCTATCAGCAGCCAATCAAAATCCCTATGAAATGGCAAAAAAAAATCTATAAAGTAGGTCCTGTAGAGTTGTTTGTAGTGAGTTAAGGAAATCTAAGGCCACGGTCAGATGAGACTTTAGATTCAACTTAGCTGCAAATGCCTGGTGGATCGAAAGTGCACGATCAGACAGCAACATCTGGGAAAGGTCCTGTAGCCATCGGCACCCCATGCTGCCCTGCCACAGAAGTGTAGTTAAAAGAC
>NW_015173759.1:207563-218958 GCF_001447785.1 Gekko japonicus
TACACTTTTGCTGAAATCGCTCTCCGGATCTTTGTTAGCGGCGATCTAACAGAAATTACATCAGGAAGGATAACAAAAGCAAACTCTTACCCCAAACCCACATTTTTTCAGCGCAAACCAAGGACATAACTCTCGTAAAATCAACCATGTAAGCTGTCACAATCCACCATTCAAGAGAAGGCAGGTTGCCAACTCCACCCTGGGAAATTCCTAGAGATTCGGGGGGCAGTGCTGATAGGCGGGTGGGGATTTGGGGAGGGATTTTGCCTATAATCTAAGGCATAAAGGTGCTTTTCCAGCATTTTTTTTTTTTTGGTAAGAGGGGTTAAGTAAATCCAGATGTGGCTGCACTGGAATGAGTCATCATCCACTGAAGCCAAAATGAGGAATTAAATGGATGGCCAGTTATTTCCTGTTCTGAATGAAAAAAGATGGAGCATCTCTGTTCCAAAACTTCAGGGAGGTGGGAGAGAAAATCCAAGCCTGCCCCCCTTTGACTCAGGAATCGGAAAATAGTTGTCTCCCTGCTCTTGCCAGCAATTGCCAGTTGTTATTTAAGGTTTATATGCAGCCTTTATCATTTAAAGCAAACACACACACAACGCCACTTAACAGGGCTCAAAATCCAATAGGACACAAAAGTACATATAATAAGGATTTTGAAAAATCAAACCAGTAACGTATCACTCCAGAGTTTCAAAATTCTTTCAAGTCAGGACGGAATTTTGAAAAGGTCTTCCAAATCATATTAATTGGTGTTGTAAGGCCTGAAATGAGGGCACCGCATGGACTCCCTGGGGGAGGGAATTCCAAAGGTTAGAGGCAGCGGGCAAGAAGACCTGCCAACATGTGTCCCCACCTCCATAATTCTAGGTCCTACAGTAGGACCTTCCCAGATGATTTTAGGATGCAGTCGGATATGTAGTGGCAGAGGTACTCCTTCAGGGACCTTGGTACCAGGCCTTGTAGGTCTTCCAAGGCCAAAATCAGTACTTGGCAATACGCCTGCAAGCAAACTAGGAGCCCATATAATTAATACAGAATAGGTGTTGGATATGCATTGAATGGGGAGGGAAGGTGGCACGGCATAGCCCGATCTCGTCAGGTCTTGGAAGATAAGCTGGGCCAGTCCTTGGAAGGGAGAGCCAGTTTGGTGTAGTGGTTAGGAGTGCAGACTCTAAACTGGGAGAACCGGGTTTGATTCCCCACTCCTCCACATGCAGCCGCTGGTGTGACCTTGGGTCAGTCACATGTTCTTTCAGAGCTGTTCTCTCAAGGGCAGTTCTCTCAAGAGCTCTCTCAGCCCCACCAACCTCACAGGGTGGATGTTGTGGGGAGGGGAAGGGAAAGGAGATTGTAAACTGCCCTGAGACTCCATTGGGTATAATATTATTATAAATCTCCTCCTCCTCCTCCTCCTCCTCCTCCATTTTTGTTGTTGTTGTTATTGTTTTTGTTATTGTTGTTATTGCTGTTGTTATTGTTGTTGTTGTTGTTTTGTTGTTACAAACCGCCACTGCTTCTCACTTGCCTTGAAAGCCCCTTTCTGGGGTCACTATAAGTCAGCTGTGACTTAATAGAACTCTACGCACACACACACACACATGCATTGTATAGTCATTGTTAACCTTCTGGCTGCTGTGTTCTGTACCAGCTAAAGTTCCTGGGCCATCTTTAAAGGCATCCCTAACTTGAGCACATTGTAGTTATCCAGCCTGGATGTTATCAAGGTTACCTGTAACGGTGACCAGCTCCCCTTTCTCCAGGAATGACAGCGGCCGCTGATTAGTCCAAGTGGCAAAAAAGTGCTCCTTGCTACTTCCAGGGGCTTAGTAGGGTTGCCAGCACCAAGTCGGGGAATTCCTGGAGACAGGGTACGGGGAGCAGAGGGACCTCCGCGGGATATAATGATACATTCATACATACATATTAGGCTTCTATACCGCTCCTTCCCGAAGGCTCGGAGCGGTTTACATTGAACATTTAATCACCTACCTAGGGCCACAGTGTAGGGGAGGGGGAATGCCTTACCAGGCACCTAAGCAGTCGAGATTTCATTATTTTACGTAGTTCTTTTTCCATGGCGGGTTTTTGCTATGTCCAGGCGGCGGTGTCTTCGGCTGAGGTCTTTTTCTCTCTTCCATCGGCTCCTTGGGGTGGTCTTTACGGCGTGCGGCTGCGCGATGCTGTAGCCATTGGTCTTTGTCCCGCAGGCTCCGACCATGCTGCGTCACCACGCCACCGCAACGCCCAGACCAATCACCACTCAAGTCACTCCGCTGCCCGTCGCTGGCCCACCGCCATGTTTCCCCTGCCATGTCGCCGCTTCGCCGCCTTGCCACCGCTGCACCTCGCCACCATCGCTGCACTCCAATTTTTTCATTGGAGGTAGGGTACCTAGGAGTGGGTACCCATTTATCAACTTGCCTTTTTTTTAAAGGGATTTCGAACCTCTGGGTGGGCGGGAGCTAGGACAAGGGCCGGGAGCTCACTCCGGCCGCGGTGGGACTCGAACAGCCATTAGGCTGTTCGGTGATAGATTACTTTCGGTGATATATTACCTGCGCCACCGCTCCCTAATGATGTAGAGTCCACCTTCCAAACTTGCCATGTTCCCCAAGAGAACTGAATTCTGTAATCTGGAGATCAGTGATGAATCTGAGAGATCTCCAGGGGTCACTGGAAGGTTGGCAACCACAAGTCTCAGTGATTCTGGGGCCCCGGGCAAAAGTTCAGGATGGGGCCTTAGAGTCACTGCCACCCTACTGCTGCCCCCTGCCAGGGCCAAGCAAGGACTGGCCCTCACCCACTGTGAGGTGGGCAGGATCCACCACCAGAAGCCAGCTTCCCCAAGCCCTAGACGGGGCAGCATGGGTGGTAGGAGAAGCCCGGTCTTCTTTTCCCTCTGGGGTGGGGCTGTGGTTGGGTGGTAGGGTTGCCAGTCCCCAGTTGGGGACAGGGGATCCCCCAGTTTGGAGCCCCTCCCCCCGCTTCAGGGCTATTAGAAGTGGAGGGATAGCTGCTGGGCACTCCATTATACCCTATGGAGACCAATCCCCATAGGGTATAATGGAGAATTAATCCATGGGTATCTGGGGCTCGGGGGGGCTGTTTTTTGAGTTAGAGGCACCAATTTTACAGCATAGCTGCTGGTGCCTCTTCTAAAAAAAGCCCACTCGAGTTTCAAAAAGATTGGACCAGGGGGTCCAGTTCTATGAGCCCCCAAAGAAGGTGCCCCCATCCTCCGTTATTTCCAAAGGAGGGAAAGCATTTAAAAGGAACACAGTCCCTTTAAATGCGATGGCAGCTCACTCGAAACTTGCTTCAGGGTTCCCTCTCCCGGAGCCTCCCTCCCCTCTCCCGGAGCCTCCTAGGAAGTTCCCTGCTCGCTTGTCGGCCTCACCTGGCAACCCTAGTGGTTGGGGCCCCTTCTAGTGTGGAGGCCAAGCCAGCTGCCCCTGTTGCCCACTGGCTGACCATCCCTGGCTATTTCCATTCCACAGATATCCCAGGTAAACGAAGAGCCCAAGAACATTCCCAGAGGGCTTAGCTTGCCCTTTCAAGGGGAGTGGAATCCAAATTTCCCAACCCAGTGTTGGAAATCCTACTTCTGCAAGCCTGCCTAGAAATTACTCATGCCCTCCTCGTAGCCGAGTTTGGTCTCTTCCTGGTGTATGGTTCAATACCTATCACCACAGTTAGAATTTCCTGTTACCTTCCCACTGAAGTGGTCCCTATTTATCTACTTGCAATTTCTTGCTTTCGAACTGCTAGGTTGGCAGGAGCTGGAACTAGAGACGGGAGCTCACTCCATCATGCGGCACACTCGGGTCTTGAACTGCTGAACTACTGACCTTCCACAGCCTGCAGTTCAGCGTCTTAACCACTTGAGCCACCCCAGCTCCTCGCCGGTGGGCTTACTGAATGTCAAAATCCAACCCTGGCACAAGGGCATTCGGTGTACCCCTGTCTGATGTTCGGACTCAGATGCGTCATCCTGTAAACTGCTTCCTCAGCACGGATCGGGCTGTCGGCTGTTGTCGAGCCAGCAGCAGAAGGGAGCCTTCATAGGACAGCTGGTTGTGCTCAGTTTACTCCATGGAATCAACATCTGAAGACCAGGGATGGTATGCAAACTCATTCTTCACTCTCGGTAGATTATTTATCCCTTAAGACTTGGAATAAACTACTAACCGAGAGACTGCTGTGGCCCAGACGTGGCCTCCCCTTCCCCCGGGTGTCCTCTGCTTCTTTGGAAGATGCTACTGGGAAACGGAATGATGTGCTTCCATTGTTCAGCACACATCCATTCCTTTCGGAGGGATATTACAAAAATATTCATCCAGCTGGGTTCTCTCCACATGTCCTTCTGTTAACATAGCACATCAGAACGCTAACACAGATATTAACAATCTTTCCAAAAAAACACTGGTTACAACTAGTTAAGTTTCTGGGAATTCTGTCTTCCTGGGATCCCATGCAGGTGAAAAGGTGTATTGCAGAGGAGTCCTTCCTTGGTACCCTGAACCAGGGCTTTTTATCTGGAAAAAGAGGTGCCAGAACGCTTAAGAGGGAAATGACGATTTCTATCTGTATATTGAAAGGTATTTTTAAAAGAATTTTGTCAAAGGGGTTCCGGAACTCCATTCAGGCTCATTCCCCCAGGAAAAAAAGCCCCGCCCTGAACGTATTCCTTCTTTCAAGTGGTCAGCCTTGTTGGTCTGAAGCAACAGAACTAAGTTTGTGTCCAGCAGCACCTTTAAGACCAACAAAGTTTTATTCCAAGTATAAGCTTTCGTGTGCAAAGCACACTTTGTCAGACAGAATGAATGTGTGACGAAGTGTGCTTGCACACAAAAGCTTATACTTTGAATTAAACTTTGTTGGTCTTAAAGGTGCCAGTGTTCTGTTCCTTCCTTACCACCTCATATGTCAGAAGAAAGAACACCCGAAGTATGGGAATGGATAAAGAAGTTACTTTTCATGGCAGAAATGGATAAAATGACAAGAAAATTAAATAACAAAGAAGATGAGGAATTTTTCGCAGATTGGAAGGACTTTAAAGACTATATTGAGAAACACAGGGATGTCAAGAATAATTTGTTTTGCTCTAATAATTATTAAAAATAGATTACAGATATGTCAGAATGAAATGGTTATAGAATAGGTTACCTACAAGGTTGAAAATTATGAAAAAGGTAGCAAAAGAAACTGTGAACTTTTAAGTATTGTTAAAGAGAAGGGAAAGAACAAGAGAACGAGTTATGGTGGGGGTGGGACCACTGCGGGAAGCCTGAAGCAGGGGAGGGAGGGTGATTTGGAAAAGGGATGTATTAAGAAAAGTGAAATGGCTTAATATTGGACATGTTGTTATATCCTAATAATACAATTGTTTAAAAAAAAAGAATTTGAGACTGATGTTGCCTTAATTGGGAGAGTCTATTATTAGGTTCTGCCTGTCTCCTCTCAAGCAAGGAGGCAACACGGCAGCATCTTTTTCTTTGGAAAACATCCCCATTATTCTGCATGCTAATTCACCGCCCACCCTCTATAGGCATGACTATTATTTCTGTTTCCATTTCATTGTGTGAAGAAGTGTGTGTGCACACAAAAACTTATACCGTGAATAAAACTTTGTTGGTCTTAACACGTGCCACTGGACTCAGACTTTGGCCTGCTGCTTCAGACCAAAATGGCTACCCCCACCAGGTTCTATGACGTAAAATGTTAAAAGACAATTGAAACAGAAGTGAATGCCCTGCTTTGCTTTGTTTTACAGTGGCTGCGGTCACACGGAGCATTAGCCACGCTACAGAGACGGAAGATAGGCGGATTTTCGGGGTGCGATCAAACCGCAACATCTGGGAAGCGTAGAGTTCCCATGGCTAACCCAAGGCTTCCCGTTGAAGATGCGCCGTAAAAAACTAGTACCTCCGAGGTACTAGTTTCCGGAAACCGCGGGGCAAGGGCGGGCGTCTGATCACGTTTCCGGTGGTAGCTCGTGGCATCCAACGCCCGCCCATGTCCCGTTGCGAAATGTTTTTTTTCCCCAAGTCTCCATCGGCTCCTCCCCCGAACCACGGGACGTCGACTGGACACTTGATCCGGCGGCCGTGTGGTAGTTCACTCCGGGGCAAACAGCCATGCCTCCCCCCGCGATATCCGGCCCGTGTGACCGGGGCCAGTATTGGGCCGTAGGCGTTGGTTGATTACAGGTATTTCTTCATATACTGTGACCTTTGTAGTGGACCACTGTCTGATCTATCTATCTGTAGTAGACCACTGCCATTTCTAGAGTAAAAAACTCCATTTGGGAGGGAAGATGGCCCATCGGCCTGTCTGCCAATCATTCTACAATCCCTCTGAATGGCTTAAGCCAGGTTCAGAGACTTACTGGGGTATCAGCACAAATAATGGGGTGGAGGAGCACTCGCATGCTCCTTCCTGCCGCCATGCATCTAAAGGAGCATGTGACAGACCCTGTGTGGGGGATGTGGAGCCCCCTTTAGACAGAAGGTTGCCAGGTAACAGCTGGCCTCCCCTGGGAGCATCTGGGAGGGGGACTGGTGTGCTGGTGTTATGACAGCGTGCTGACATTATTTTCAGTGACAACCAGAAGTGACATCATGGAATACTCTAGGACTAGCGATGTCATGGGATGCTCTAGGTGAAACCATAGAGTTTTTGCCAACATTCCAGCGTGGTCTGGAGTTTTTCTGGAATTTCAACTGTTCTCCAAACTACAGAGACCAGTTGGAGAAAACGATTGCTTTGGAGGGTGGACTCTATGGCATTATACCTTGCTGAGGTCCCTCCCCAAACCTCATCACCATTCCCATGATCCACCCCTAAATCTCCAGGAATATCCTGGTCTGGCTTGTTTTCTAGAAGTTTCTTGTTGTAATTAGTTGCACAGATGCATGTGATGATATTGTCAAGTCCTTAACACCGAATGAGTTCTTCATTCTCGACCAGGGAGATGTGCTTGGGAGGTTTCTTCTTTGAAAGTTGCCTTTGACCTCATCCAAGAAGTTTAGGATTGTCAGCTCTGGGTTGGGAAATTCCTGGAGATTTTTTTTGGGGGGGGGAATCTAGGGAGGGCAGGGTATGGGGAGGAGAGGGACATCAGCAAGGTAGAACGCCGCCACCATTTTCTCCAAAGGAATGGATCTCTCCAGTCTACAGATTGGTTGGAATTCCAGATCTCCTGGCTCCACCTGGAGGTTGGGCCCCGATCTTCGAAACAGGAATGCTACCTGGAGAGGAGCACTGTGCTAGATGTGTACAGAGAGATGATAACACTGCAGATTTGATCTAGGCTTAGAAGAAGAAGGAGGAGGAGAAGGAGGAGAAGGAGAAGAAGGAGGAGGAGGAGAAGAAGGAGAAGAGAAGAAGAGGATGAGGAGAAGAAGGAGGAGAAGAAGAAGGAGAAGAGAAGAAGAGGAGAAGAAGAAGAAGAAGAAGAAGAAGAAGAAGAGAAGAAGAGGAGGAGGAGGAGGAGAAGGAGAAGGAGGAGGAGGAGGAGAAGAGAAGGAGGAGGAGGAGAAGATAAGAAGAAGGAGGAGAAGAAGAAGGAAGAAGAGAAGAAGAAAAGGAGGAGGAGGAGGAGGAGATTGGATTGCTACCCCATCCTTCACTCGGGGTCTCAGAGAGGCTTACAATCGCCTTTCCCTTCCCCTCCCCACAACAGACACTCTGTGAGGTACGGAGCTCTACCAAGGATTGCTCTTGAGAGAACAGTTCTGAGGGAACTTGTGACTGACCCAAGGCCATGCCAGCAGTGGGGAATCAAACGCCATTCTCCCAGATTAGAGTCCACGCTTTTAACCGCTACACCAAACTGGCTCTTGCAGTTTTGGCAGTCACAGCCGCACACCTAAGGAACAGCATGACTCAGGCGGCACTGTGAGTCAATGAAGGTACTCTGGATTTCCTCAACTTTTCCATGTTATTTTTACTAAAAATACCATCACCTCATGCAGTTGGCCCGTTGTGGAGAAAACGGTCATCAAAACTCCTTTGAGGAAGAAAAAAAACCTCCTTTGAGAAAACCGTTTGTTTTTTCAAAAAATAAAAAGGTGGACTGCTTCAAAAGCATATATTACAGGGTCGGAGACTGAATGTTTTTTTTAAAAAAATCTTGAAGGAAAGTCCACCCCACCCCCGATCAGGAAGCCAGAGCCGGAAGACTGAAATTTACGATATTGTGGAAAAGAAAATGGCCTGCTTATCGACACAGCTTTTTGGCTAGAACAAGGGGATGAAATAAAGGAATGTTCCGTCTCCACCACTACTCCCAAAGAACTTTCCTATCTGATCCTTATATTGTCAATGAAGCTGTTCTGGCCGACACAATGGGAGCACGGAGCTGAGGGAGATGTTTTCCGCAGGGCTGGGTCCCAAGTACGGTTGCCAACTCTGCTTTGGGAAATTCCTGGAGATTTTGAGAGTGAAGTCTACAAATGGTGAGGTCTTGGGAAGAAGGACCTCAGGAGGGTATAGGCAATGGCTCTGGGCAGCTGGGAGTATGGGTACAGACAGGTGGCAGTGGAGGGGTGTAGGTGGGGGTCAGTGGCCGTGGGCCCTACCAGGAGTCCTGGGCCGTGGCCATTGCCTCACCTCAGGGTATGCTGATGCCAGTCCTGTTTGGAACATTATGAAAATGCCTGTAAGTACTAGCGCTACACATGTGTGGCATGAGGTAATTTCCTGAAAGGAATCTCAAGTTGTGTGCACGCAACAGCCCTACATCAGGGATATTTTAATTCAAACTTTTCATTGTATCCTTGCTAGCAATTGATCCCCCAAAAGGGACATCAGAAAAGCCCTGCTGGATTAGACCAGTGGCCCATCTATCCCAGCGCCCTATTTCCCACAGGGGCCAAAGCAGTTGCCCTGTAGGGCCAATGAACAACAAAGAGGCCTTGATGTTGCGTCCTGTGCACCGGTCTTCAGAAAGTTTGCTACCTTTGTAGATGGAGGTTCTCTTCAGGCACTGGAGAGCCAGTTTGGTGTAGTGGTTAAGAGTGATGGATTTGAATCTGAAGAACCGGGTTTGATTCCCCACATCTCCAATTGAAGCCAACTGGGTGACCTTGGGTCAGTCACAGTCCAACAATTCAATTACCATGTCAGATTACACAGGGAAGCCATTGAAATTCACAAACATAAACATAATTTCAACAGGGAAGGAGAGAGTTTAAAAATAAATAGGACATGGCTTCCTGTCCTGAAAAAGCACAAAAGGCTCTACATCAGACAATAGCACTACAGATAATGTTAGAATTTCAGCAACCTCCTCAGGAAGCAGGAAACCTCCTCAGGAAACAAAAGAACCTCCTCAGGAAAGCTCCTCCATTAGCATGTCCATAGCCTGGGGAACTCCTACAAGACAATGACTCAGCCTTACCCACCTTCCGGAGTAGATATAAATTTACTGCCTACCATTTTCTTCTCACCTTGACACAGAGAGTATTCCATCTTTCTGTGTTTATACCTCTGCCAGTCCTAATGAGTTTCTGCTGTTGGGTGTGGCCTATTTTGCTAATGTTCCTGCTGGGTGTGGCCAACTTGGGAGCCAGCCGGAACTCCGTTCCTGTGCGTTCCTACCTCAAAATAGCCCTGATTATTATGTTTTAGGCATCATGGCTAGTAGCCATCGGTGGACCTCTCCTCCATGAACATGTCGAATCTCCTTTCAAAGCCATCCGGGCTACTGGCCAGCACTACATCCACTGGCTATGAACTCCACAGTTTATAAGAAACCAAGGCAAGGAGCTTGGGTGCTTGTTCCAGACAAATATGGGTTATTTCCAACCACAGAATTCAGGAAACAACCACATTCTTGGATTCGGAGCAGTTCCTTGGGTTTTGCCTGTTTCTGCAGCATGCAGCCCCCTCTTTTCCCAAGACTGTCTCAGTCTCTCCTTCTGCCTAATTCCATAACTAACCCCTTTTCCTAACTTCCTCCCCATTAGTCACTGCAAAACGGCGGTCTCTGTTCCTAACCACCCCGCTCCAAGGTACGATTACTCATTTGCCCTCTGACCACTGAACATCAGAAACGTGGTCGTTCTTCTGGAGGCTTTTGCCAAAGGAGTCCCAGTAGAGGGTGGCGTCAGGCAAAGGAAACCCTTCAGGGTGATGACAAAATGCACACATCTTTACTTTGGGGGATGTGTACAATGTCCAGGGACGCCTGGAGCAGAGTTAGGAGGGATGTACGCATTCCAAACCAGCACTGGGGAAAATACAGAAGGAAATCCCATGTTGTTAGCTCTTAGCAGAACGTCTATACGTCCTGTTGGAATTCCTTGGAAAACTAATTTCAAGATCTCTCCCTCGGGTTTCTCTGGTGACCAGCAAACAAAACAAATGCAGCTGCAATATGTTGTCGAAGGCAGCGTTTTCCAGTCCTGAGCACATCTGATCAGGCAACATGGAAATCACATGTGGGGGGGGGGGGACAAGAACACACCGAATTCGCAGCTCGCTTCAACCCTTCACACTTTGCTGTGTGAGAGAATATAGGCGGAAATGCCAATTAGACTATAAATAAAAAGTATTGACTTTTAAGGCCTGGAGTGGTCCGGGACCAAAGTATTTGCGGGACCGTCTTCTCCGGTATGTCCTTGGGAGAGCTTTGTGCTCTGCAGATAGCAACCTGCTGGTGATCCCTGGCCCCAAAGACATCCGGCTGTCCTTGATCAGTGCCAGGGCCTTCTCCGTCCTGGCCCCAACCTGATGGAACTCTCTGCCAGCTACCATCAGGGCCCTGCAGGATCTTATGCAATTCCGCAGGGCCTGTCAGGCAGAGATGTCCCGACAGGCTTTCGGTTGAGGACAGCGACGGTTCTCCATCGTGGCTGGCACCCCCTTCTCTCTCCAACTCCTCCCTCCAACTCTGAGCCTATGCTTCCTCCCCCCTGCCCAGAAGTAGCCATACAGCCCAGAACTGGGACATAAATTCTAGAGATGCCATCTTGGACTTTTAAAATCTGGGGGTTTTTTACTTTTTATTATAATGCTGTTTGTGATTAGAATTTTAACGGCCTTTACATTTGTTTATGGCTATATGCCTTCTATTGTATATCACCCAGAGCCCTGCCTAGCAGGGATAGGGTGATTAATAGATCAAATTATTATTGTTGTTGTTGTTGTTAATTACAGAGGAAGGATCAGCCACACTGTGCTCTTGGGGCTGTATGGGTTTGAGATTCTTCTGCCTCTCTAGAAGCTGAAAAATTGCTGCTACTTGCTTGAAGCATGGATGGCTTCAAGAGGGAATTAGATAAGCATATGGAGCCAAGATCCATTGGTTGATATTAGCCACAAGGTATAGACAGGAACTCTCAGTCTAGGGCAAGTGATGCTCTGTATTCTTGGTGCTTGGAGG
>NW_015173759.1:219474-223893 GCF_001447785.1 Gekko japonicus
GGAACAAATGATGCAGCCAGGATGTTGACTGGAGTGAGACATTGAGACTGGAATTTCACATTACCCTTTTTAAGCCAGTTTGAAGCCGTTTTTGATCAGTCGTGGAGTAAACCAGTATAGGGCTGCCATTTCACACATGGCTTTCCCCTACCAGTAAACAGCTGGATCTGAAGTGGTTTGCCATTTCAGACGGCACTGCTTTTTCCCGCTGTTTTTCGCCTGTGGGGGCGATCTCCGCCTTTTTTTAAAACGTTCGCTTTAGAGCGCTATAGCGCTATAACAAAACACTCCAGGCGTTCCATGGGGTTGCTATAATGCTGTTTTGTTGTTGTGTTATAGTGCTACAGCGCTATAGCGCTCTAAAGCGAACATTTTTTTAAAAGCTGGAGATCGCCCGCGCGGGTGAAAAACGGCGGGGGGAAAGCGGTGCAGTCTGAAATGGCAAACTGCTTCAGATCCAGCTCTTTACCGGAAGGGGAAAGCCATGTGTCAAATGGCAGCCCTATACCGGTTTACTCCATGACGGATCAAAAACGGCTTCAAAACGGGTTAAAAAGGGTCATGTGAAATTCCTCTATGACTTTTGGTGAGAACAAACCGTATTGCTCCTAAGCACTCACTTATGATTGGACCTTATTGTTCTAGGCATGTGGTTTAGCCAGTTCTAAACTGTATATACGTTGGGGTTGTTCTGTGTGTTCTGTGTTGTGTTGTGTTGTGTTCCAATAAACTGAAATCACCGATTGAAGAAAGAGCTGCCCGATCTCGAGTTACAACATCCAGTTAAAAGGATAAGATAGAATGTCATGTGGAAAGCCTCTACCTGTGACTTTGTTGAGCCCGTGGGCACCTTTGGAAATCCGACACAGCACAAGGGGCGCAGCCACAAAATGGCCGCCACAAGAGGCAGAGCCAGCCATGAAATGGCTCCTGCCGCTTACCTTCATCCATACCATGAGGATCCTTGTGTCGTGGTGTCAGCTGCTGCCAAAGCAACATTTTCAAAAACCTGCACAGTCAATCGAATCTCCAGTGGCCCATCAGAAGCCTTGCTGGACAAAACCTGGCCCTTCCCTCTTTAAAAAAAAACCACTTGGCAGGCACCAGGAAAGGGGTTGGCGGGAGCCGTGGCATCCACAGGCGCCATGTTGGGATCCCCTGCGATACAAGATCCCACCCAGCAAGAAAGAGTGAAAGGGCAAAACTCACCACCATACTCAGCTAAGGATGGCCTTGTAACCCTTTCTCCTCTCTTGCTACCATTTAGTAAACAGGACCCCTTGGAAAGGGTTTCAGTCTCTGAGAATTTAATCCCAGACGGATTGGGGAAGGGGGAATTTGAGCTCGAAATGTCTTGCATGTCTGTATCTCTTCTTCTTTGGTGGTTTTCAGACAGGGGCTCGATGGCCATCTGACAGCCATGCAGATTCTGTGAATTTAGGCAGATCATGAGAGGGAGGGCAGGAAGGGTTGCCTCAGTGCTTAGTTCTTATGGCCCTTTCTTACACACCCAGGGAAATGCTGATCGCCACTTTGGGGTCAGGAAGCAATTTTTCTCCAGGCCAGTTTGGCCAGGGATCCTGGTGGTTTTTTGTCATCTTCTGGGCATGGAACAGCGTTCACTGTGGGTATGGAGGGGGAGGTATTTGTGAATTTCCTGCCTTGTGCAGGGGGTTGGACTAGATGACCCTGGAGATCCCTTCCAGCTCTATGATTCTATGGTTCTATCATTGTCCCAGGACTGTGGACGCTTCTCCTATTGGTTTGAAATATGAGGAGGATCCCTTGGGCAAGGGCTCCAATCCTGAGAATTTTATCTAGTGCGGGGGGGGATTACCAATAGAAATGTGTTTCCTGTTGAAACCCATGGAATCGCTGACCTCATGGATTCACCCCAAATACATGATAACAGTACTAAAGAGTCTAAACATTTGTCTTTTACGGAAGGAGCCAAACCTGAGTTTGAGGAAACCCAAAGGCACAGAGAGCTGATATACAACCCTCCAAGTTCTCCCATGGCCCCAGCTCCGCTTCAACGTGTGTTTATAACAGGAGAACAGATTCACAAACAAACACCGTGGGATAGAAACACAGTTTAATAAAACTATGTGCTCGGTAGGATCTTTGCTTATAAGATTACCAGGAAAAGTCCTCAGCAACTTATCCCTTTGTTCCACTTTCCAGAAGGAGTCTAGCAGAACTCTAAACACAAATGGATTTATCGAAGGGGGGGGGCTACAGAACACTTCAGTGGGTACCTGGAGTAAAGCACCTGGGTGCCAACCTCCAGGTGGGGCCTGGAGGTCTCCTGGAATGAGAAGTGGTCTTCAGATGACAGAGATCAGTTCTCCTGCAGAAAACAGCGTCTTTGGAGGGCGGACTTTGTTGGCATTTATCCCCTCCCCAACTCTGTCCTCCCCAGGCTCTACCCTCAGATCTCGAGGAATCTCCCAACCTGGAGTTGGCAACCCTATAGCCAAAGTGTGTGTGTGTGTGTGTGTGTGTGTGTGTGTGTGTGTGCGCGTGCGCACCATTGACTCACAGCTGACTTATGGAGACTCCATGGGTTTTTCAAGACAAGAGGTGGTTTGCCATAGAAGGAGAAGTGCCCTTCGCAACTCGAAGGTGTCTCAGAGCGGCTTACAATCTCCTTTCCCTTCCCTTCCCCACGACAGACATCCTGTGAGGTGGGTGGGGCCGAGAGAGCTCTGAGAGAACTGCTCCTGAGAGAACAGCTCTGAGAGAACTTGTGACTGACCCAAGGTCACTCCAGCAGCTGCATGTTCGGGAGTGGGGAATCAAACCCGGATCTCCCAGATTAGAGTCCACACTCCTAACCACTAAACTAAACTGGCTCTCTGTGCCTGCCTCTGTGTCGACCCTGGTTTTCCTTAGAGGCCTCCCATCCAAATACTAGCCAGTGCCAAACCTGCTTAGTTTCCAAGATCTGATGAGATTGGGCTAGCCTGGGCTATCCAGGTCAGGGCATCGCCAAACTAGATGAGACATTTCCCATGAGTCAGTCTTGGGTTCCTTCAACCCAGCTCTTCTATTGTGTCCCAGGCAAAAAGGACCTGGTCAGAACTCAGTTCCCAAGTGCCCCAGGGGCCTGGTTGGGACCATGACCGTGGTGTGGTGTGGGGGGACAAGCCAAAGATGGAGAAGGAGACAGACTCTGTTTCACCTTTGGAGACTGTGTCTGTGCCGACAGAGTCCAGGCAGTCCTTTCCGCTGCAACATAAGAACATAAGAACATAAGAGACGCCAATGTTGGATCAGGCCAAAGGCCCATCCAGTCCAACACTCTGTGTCACACAGTGGCCAGAAATACCAGGTGCCATCAGGAGGTCCACCAGTGGGGCCAGGACACTAGAAGCCCTCCCACTGTTGACCCCCCCCAAGCACCAACAAGACAGAGCATCACTTGCCCCAGAGCCCCTAGCTATACCTTGTGGCTAATATCCACTGACGGACCTCTGCTCCATATGCTTATCTAATTCCCTTTTGAAGCTGTCCATGCTTATAGCCGCCACCACTTCCTGTGGCAGTGAATTCCATGTGTTAATCACTCTTTGGGTGAAGAAGTACTTCCTTTAATCCTTTCTAACCCGGCAGCTCAGCAGTTTCATGGAGTGCCCACGAGTTCTTGTATTGTGAGAAAGGGAGAAAAGTACCTCTTTCTCTACCTGCTCTTTCCCATGCATAATCTTATAAACCTCAATCATGTCACCCTTCAGTCGTCGTTTCTCCAAGCTAAAGAGCCCTAAGCGCCTTAACCTTTCCTCATAGGGAAAGTGTTCCAACCCTTTTATCATTCGAGTTGCCCTTTTCTGCACTTTTTCCAAAGCTATAATATCCTTTTTAAGGTGTGGTGACCAGAACTGCACACAGTATTCCAAATGAGAATTCCTACATTCTCCCAGTCTCGATAACACCACTGAAGGGTACAGTTAGTTGCTGAAGAAAAGTAATGCAAGAATTTCAATAAATTATCTGCTTTTTACCCAAAATTCCATCAAGATTACTTAGCTTTTTTGGTGAACATTGTTGGAGCTGTCAAAAAAAAAAGTTCAGTATTTGACTTTCGGGGGGGGGCATTGTCCATTTCCCATGTCATCTTCTTACTCTCAAGTGACTCACTTATTGTCTTGTTAATGTCATCACACAGTCGAATCTGATTGACTATGAAGCATTATGTAACATCCCCATTCATTGCCTCCCACTCCCTTTCTGCAGATGAAACTGGTGTCTCATGATTGATTGCCTAAAGTTTTAGTTTAACCAGGTTTAACAGTGCAATCTTAAACCGGTTTATACCCTTCTAAGTCCATTAATAAACCTCTCTTATTAATGGACTTCAGCCATTTGAGATCTACGTCTTCCCTTGGGCCCAGCACAGAATACCAGAACCACTCTTGA
>NW_015173760.1:0-12102 GCF_001447785.1 Gekko japonicus
GTTGGATTTATACCCTGCTTTTCTCTACCTTAGTCACAAAATCGCTCACAATCGCATTCCCTTCCTCTTGTCTCAACAGACACCCTGTGAGGTAGCTGCGGCTGAGAGAGTTCTGAGAGAACTGTGACTGGCCCAAGGTCACCCAATAGGCCTTGTGTGGAGGAGTGGGCAATCAAACCTCATTCTGCTGCTCTTAACGGATATACCACACTGACAGACAGGTATCCTAGTGATATCACACCCCGCTGAGCACTCTACCCTCCCCAAACTCTGCCCTCCCCGATACCGCTTCCCAGAGTTGGCAGTGCTAAGCATGCGATAAGAGGATGGAAGCATACCTTCATTGACAGGAGGTGGTGGAGGCGGTAGTTCTCTTTTTTCTGTAACAAAGGGAGAGATTTGCGAAGAGGGGGATAGGATTCAGCAGGGCTTTTCTTGTAGAAAAAACCAAGCAGGAACTCATTAGCATGCTTAGAGTCATCAGGTGACTCTAAAAAATGGCCTAATATGGGATATAGAAGATCCTGACGGGATGCCAAATAGAGAGGGCACTGGAAGAGAACATGGACAACAGTTTCAACACAATCCTTCCTACAAGGACAGCACCTGCTAGGATAGGGAATCCATAGAGTCTAGGAGAAACAGGTATCCTAGTGATATCACACCCTGCTGAGCTCTCTACCCTCCACAAACTCTGCCCTCCCTGATACCGCTTCCCAGAGTTGGCAGTGCTAAGCACGCGATAAGAGGAAGGAAGCATACCTTCGTTGACAGGAGGTGGTGGAGGCGGTAGTTCTCTTTTTTCTGTAACAAAGGGAGAGGTTTGTGAAGAGGGGGATAGGATTCAGCAGGGCTTTTCTTGTAGAAAAAGCCAAGCAGGAACTCATTAGCATAATAGGTCACACACAACAGCAGAAACCCATTAACATTTTAGGCCACACCCCATGCCTTCCCTTGGCTCGCCTGGCCGCCCCACAGTTGTGGGGACCCTCTGTAACCATGCATGCAGAGGTTTTGGCTGTAGTGGGCGTGGCCAGCTCTGAAGCCAGATGGAACTCCGTTCCTGTGCGTTCCTGCCCAAAAATAACCCTGGGATCCAGTGCCTTCATGCCCAACTTCTCCAAACGATGAGAAGTCCTGTCCCAGATTAAACATTGACCTAGGCTGGTTCCCCTTGGATGAGAGGGAGCACTGGAGATTTATGGGGGGGGAAACATGCTTCCCAAGAGCATCTGAGCCAGCACAAATAGCCACGTGGAAGTGACTGCTCCTTCAGGGCTCTTTTTGTAGCAGGAGCTCCTTTGCATATTAGGCCACACACCCCTAATGTAGCCAATCCTCCAAGAACATACAGAGTTCTTCTTACAGGGGCTACTGTAAACTCTTGGAGGATTGGCTACATTAGGGGTGTGTCCAGGGCTCTACTTTGCATATTAGGCCACACACCCCTAGTGTAGCCATTCCTCCAAGAGCTTACAGTAGCCCCAGTAAGAAGAGCTCTGTAAGCTCTTGGAGGATTGGCTACACTAGGGGGTGTAGCCTAATATGCAAAGGAGCTCCTGCTACCAGTAGAGCCACTGTCGCCTAATATGCAAAGGAGTTCCGGCTACAAAAAGAGCCCCTTTTTCTCCACCACCCCTTTTATGGATAACAGCCACAGCGGCTTTTATCTCACACGCAAATCCAGGTGGACTGTTCAATTCTTTCCTCCCACTCAGCTTTCCCACTGAAAATTTCCCTTCCTGCTCTGCTTTTACCGTCACCGTGGAAAACTGCGATGACGGAAACGACGTCACCGGGCTGGGGAATCCCTGTAGGATTCCACTGAAACCCTGATGCGATGATGTCACTTCCTGGTTTGCAATAGAAGTGATGTTCTGCTGCTGGAGTGATGGCAATTCCCCCCGCTTTCTCCTCCCCCGGCAGCAGTGGGGGTCAGGGGCTGCCAGCAGGACGTGTCCCACTATAGCACGAGACCTGGCAGCCCTTGAGATGGATGAGGCCCTACAGCACTGGTGATGTCATTTCCGGGTTCTGACATCCGGGAAGTGACATCAATACATGACTGATATCCTTTTCCCTCCATGCCCCTCCCTCAAAGTGTCCCGAGAGGTTCTAGGCATGAGCCTGCCAACCCTAAATGTACCTCAGAATGAGGCGGTAGGTTGGGGGTACAAGTAGATGAGGTGGCCGGAGATGGATCGGCTCTCCTGCTTTTTTTGGAGAGTTAATAGCAGGGGTGGGAAGCCTGATTCAGGTGGACCGATGACACTGCTGGGGGGGATCAACCCTTTCTTCCCCTGCCATTTCCCCACACAAATAGTCTCCGCCCCTGAGCTCTTATTTAGCCCACAGAAGAAACCACAGAAGCAGCAAAAGTGCTTAAATGTTCCCTCCCAGCAGCCCCTGCTCCATTTTAAAACCAGCCCTTCAGCTGCTTTTAGGAGACAAAATGGCCGCCATGGCACCTTTGCTCATTATGTGAAATTTGCCCCTCGAGTGGCCCTAGGGTTGCCACCTCTGGGTTGGGAGATACCTAGAGATTTGGGGGGGTGGAGCCTGAGGAGGGCACAGTTTGGGAAGGGGCGGGGCTTTGATGGGGCATAATACCATAGAGTCCACCTTCCAGTCCAGAGCAGCTGTTTTCTCCAGGCGAACTGATCTGTGTCGCCTGGAGATCAGCTGAAGTAACAGGAGATCATCTCCAGCCGCTGCCTGGAGGCTGGCAACCCTAAGTGGCCCACCGCACCACAACAGAACGTTCTTTTCCAGAGCGGCCATTTTGAAGGAAGGACACACCGCTTCCTAAGAGGAAAGGGCCTCACAGGAGACTGTGTCCCTCTTCTTCCTTGCCTGAGTCCCAGCCTACCTGTCCTGTGGCTCCTCTTCTGTATCTTCTCTTCCACTATTTGCTGAAAGTCAAGGGCCTCGTCCTCATCGGCAAAGCTGAGCCCCACTTGGCACTCCTGCAAGCAACCAGAATGCAATGCTGTAGCTAAAGAACCCTTGCTGTCCCCCACAACGCCACACATCGCCAGCTCCCCCATCATAGCTCCGCACACCAGTGACAGTAGCTGGTAGTAATAACTGAACCCAGTAGTCACTGGACCCAACCCTGTTCTTTTAGGTGGGAATGCCTCCCCCTCCAGTGCCTTTTTCCTATGACACTCCACACACACACGCATATGCCCCCAATACCCGTACTCACATCTCCTGGAAAGGTGTGGAAGTAAGAGGTGGCAGCAGTGTAGGCCATCTGGTTGTACAGTTCCTGCTCCCAGATCATCTTCCTATCCTGCAACACACAGTCAGCCACAGGGACTCCTATTAGTTTACAGCAGAGGTCCCCAACCTTTTCGAGCCTGTGGGTGACTCTGCCATTCTGACACAGCGTGGTGGGCACAGCACCAAAATGGCTGCCACAAAATGGCTGCCACAGGAGGCGGAGCCAGACACAAAATGGCTGCGGCAGCTTTTCTTCAGTCAGACAGTCAAGATCCATATGTCGCGGCGGCAGGTGCTGCCAAACTAACTTAAAAAAAAAATTGTACAGCCAATCAAATCTCCAATGGCCAGTTAGAATCTCCAATGACCAACTGGCCCCTTGCGCTTTCTAAAAACACTTGGTGGGTGCCGTGGTGCTCACAGGGACCATGTTAGGAACTCCTGGTTCATAGTTTGCTTTGTCCATCTGTTCCCACATGTAGGATATGTCGGATATTAAAGTCCTGATATAAAATTTAACAGTCAGAGACTGATTCCCCACAAGCAGCTGTGCCGCTGTCGCTCTTCAGTTTCCCCCAGTCATATCGGTCAATTTCACACTATTCGCTGCGTGGCCACATTTTGACCCGCATCTCCCCCCGATTTCCTCTGCGTCTTCTCGATCCTCAAAAAAAACCAGGACGCTGGGGGCGAGGCCATAGCCATTTGAGGGGAAAACATAGAGTTTTCCCCTCAGATGGCTGTGGCCCCGCCCCCAGCATGCCTGGCATCAGCACGTCAACGCAGCGGGGGAAATCTGCCCCCCGGGGGGAATTGGCAGCCCTATATAGACATGTCACAGCAATGTCGGCTGGGCCTCCCTCCTGCTCCCCTTAAGTTCCAGACCTGGCAACGCTATTCTTAAATTGTACAGGCCTGAGTTTAGGGTTGCTAAGTCCTACCTTCATTATATTGGGGGAGTCCCGTACCCCATCCGGGAGTTATTTCGCGTTGCACAAAGCACGCGGCGTGATGACATCACCCGGAAGTTGCGTCATCATGCTGGGCACGTCACCCAGGCGACGCTCTAGCAATCAGCCTAAAAACTCTATGGTACCATAGAGTTTTCAGACTGATTGCTAGAGCGCTGCCCGGCAACGTGCCCAGCGTGATGACATCACTTTGGGGGTGGGGTTCCCCCTGCCGGCTGGATCCGGACCGGCAGGTTGGGGGCCCTTTTGGTGGGAAAACTCCCCCCCCCCGGGGGACCTGGCAGCCCTACCTGAGTTTGAAGTAGTAGAAAAGAGCAGTAGCGCCTTAAAGACTAACAAAATCTGTGGCAGGGTTTGAGCTTTCATGAGTCACTGCTCACTTTTTCAGAAGCTTCAGAGCAGTGACTCACAAAAGCTCCTCCCATGCCTCAAACCTTGTTAGTCTTTAAGGTGCCACTGGACCCTTGCTCTTTTCTACTGCCACAGACAGACAGACACGGCTACCCATCTTGAGTAGGAAGTGTTCCAGTCTATCTCCATCATTCCGTAGAGGATTTCATTCAGTTTCAAACTGAGCAGTGCCTTGCAAGAGATCGTAGAAATACAAAATGGCGGCACAAAATCACATGAGTGAACGAGGAGCTAACGGTCCATAAGCCTCTGCTGGAGATGCGATGCAGGGCCAGGCCGTGACGGAGGCTGGTACCTTCAGATCGTAGAAGCGAACGAAGTACGAACGCCTGGGATTATCCTTCACGAAGCACAGGACTCCACAGCCTTGCTTGGACCAGATTCTGCTGCTCTGGGGCAAGGCCAAGAACAGCTGGGCTACCGTGGTGACCATGGTCTAGGAGGAAAGAACAAGGGGAACATTATGGATCTCCCTGGGTTCAGGGCACAAAGGGAGGAAGTACCAACAGAAAACGTTGATCCAAGACTTGCAAGCATGGGCAACCTCTGGAAAACACCCCCAAAAATCTATATTCCTTCTCTCCAGCTAATCCTCCTGTAAAGAAAAATGGTTCCTTGCTCTGTCCTGTAAAATCTTTGGTTCAGGCTGTGTAGAGGCCTGCAAGAGATTTCCCAGAGACAGTTAGAGATAGCACGGTGACCTTCCCAGAGCTAAACTGTTTTCAGCTGAGAGGGGTATAGGGTTGCCAGGTCCCCGGGGGAGGGGGGAACCTCTGCTCGATGGGTCCATTCCCCACTGGCCCGGATCGGGCCACTGGGGGAAACCCCACCCCCAAAGTTCCGGGAGCATGGAGACGTGCCCGGCGTGATGACGTCACCCGGACGTGACATCATCGCGTCAGGCACATTACGGGGGGACGCTCTATCATTTGAGTGAAAACTCTATGGTTTCCCCTCGAATGATAGTGGCCCCACCCCCAACGTGCCCGACACTATGACGTCACCTCTGGGTGACACTGTGACGTCATCATGCCACCCAGCACGCATGCCGAAGAACTCCCGGGGAGGGCCAGTGTAACAGGCCGGATTAACCCCCCGGCCAGAGTAACCCCGGGGTTACTCTGGCCTAGGCTAGAGTAACCCCGGGTTAATCTGGCTGGCTGTAACAGGCCAGATTCACCCCCCGGCCAGAGTAACCCCGGGGTTACTCTGGCCTAGCCTAGAATAACCCCGGAGGGGTTATTGAGGGGTTATTCTGGCCTAGGCTAGAGTAACCCCGGGTTAATCTGGCTGGCTGTAACAGGCCAGATTCACCCCCCGGCCAGAGTAACCCCGGGGTTACTCTGGCCGGGGGGTTAATCTGGCCTGTTACACCGGGACTCCCCCCACTAAAGACAAGGTAGGACTTGGCAACCATAGAGTGGTACCAACCGCCCTTGAAGCTCCAAATTAGCACATTCTAAGCAATTGAGCTCTAGACACCTCGAATGATAGTGGCCCCACCCCCAACGTGCCCGACACTATGACGTCACCTCTGGGTGACACTGTGACGTCATCATGCCACCCAGCACGCATGCCGAAGAACTCCCGGGGAGGGCCAGTGTAACAGGCCGGATTACCCCCCCGGCCAGAGTAACCCCGGGGTTACTCTGGCCGGGGGGTTAATCTGGCCTGTTACACCGGGACTCCCCCCACTAAAGACAAGGTAGGACTTGGCAACCATAGAGTGGTACCAACCGCCCTTGAAGCTCCAAATTAGCACATTCTAAGCAATTGAGCTCTAGACACCTCGAATGATAGTGGCCCCACCCCCAACGTGCCCGACACTATGACGTCACCTCTGGGTGACACTGTGACGTCATCATGCCACCCAGCACGCATGCCGAAGAACTCCCGGGGAGGGCCAGTGTAACAGGCCGGATTACCCCCCCGGCCAGAGTAACCCCGGGGTTACTCTGGCCGGGGGGTTAATCTGGCCTGTTACACCGGGACTCCCCCCACTAAAGACAAGGTAGGACTTGGCAACCATAGAGTGGTACCAACCGCCCTTGAAGCTCCAAATTAGCACATTCTAAGCAATTGAGCTCTAGACACCTCGAATGATAGTGGCCCCACCCCCAACGTGCCCGACACTATGACGTCACCTCTGGGTGACACTGTGACGTCATCATGCCACCCAGCACGCATGCCGAAGAACTCCCGGGGAGGGCCAGTGTAACAGGCCGGATTACCCCCCCGGCCAGAGTAACCCCGGGGTTACTCTGGCCGGGGGGTTAATCTGGCCTGTTACACCGGGACTCCCCCCACTAAAGACAAGGTAGGACTTGGCAACCATAGAGTGGTACCAACCGCCCTTGAAGCTCCAAATTAGCACATTCTAAGCAATTGAGCTCTAGACACCTCGAATGATAGTGGCCCCACCCCCAACGTGCCCGACACTATGACGTCACCTCTGGGTGACACTGTGACGTCATCATGCCACCCAGCACGCATGCCGAAGAACTCCCGGGGAGGGCCAGTGTAACAGGCCGGATTACCCCCCCGGCCAGAGTAACCCCGGGGTTACTCTGGCCGGGGGGTTAATCTGGCCTGTTACACCGGGACTCCCCCCACTAAAGACAAGGTAGGACTTGGCAACCATAGAGTGGTACCAACCGCCCTTGAAGCTCCAAATTAGCACATTCTAAGCAATTGAGCTCTAGACACCTCGAATGATAGTGGCCCCACCCCCAACGTGCCCGACACTATGACGTCACCTCTGGGTGACACTGTGACGTCATCATGCCACCCAGCACGCATGCCGAAGAACTCCCGGGGAGGGCCAGTGTAACAGGCCGGATTACCCCCCCGGCCAGAGTAACCCCGGGGTTACTCTGGCCGGGGGGTTAATCTGGCCTGTTACACCGGGACTCCCCCCACTAAAGACAAGGTAGGACTTGGCAACCATAGAGTGGTACCAACCGCCCTTGAAGCTCCAAATTAGCACATTCTAAGCAATTGAGCTCTAGACACCTCGAATGATAGTGGCCCCACCCCCAACGTGCCCGACACTATGACGTCACCTCTGGGTGACACTGTGACGTCATCATGCCACCCAGCACGCATGCCGAAGAACTCCCGGGGAGGGCCAGTGTAACAGGCCGGATTACCCCCCCGGCCAGAGTAACCCCGGGGTTACTCTGGCCGGGGGGTTAATCTGGCCTGTTACACCGGGACTCCCCCCACTAAAGACAAGGTAGGACTTGGCAACCATAGAGTGGTACCAACCGCCCTTGAAGCTCCAAATTAGCACATTCTAAGCAATTGAGCTCTAGACACCTGTGCAGAGACGGGGCCTAGCTGCCGTATGGTTTCGCTTCTCTCCCTCTTGCTCTTGTCCAACTTGGGAAGTCATGTGCCTAGCAACTCAGAGAGTTACATCACCTCTTGGGTCAGTCAGAGACCCTTTTCCTATAAATCTAGTTAGCCTTACACTATGGCCGTGGAATCTTGTGAGCAAAAATTTGACTTTGGGAGGTACTGGCACTAAAGTTGTGAGCGAGCGATTTGGCGGCTGCATAAATTAGTTTGCTCTGGAGCCGTCCTTCCTGAGTTAAGACAAAAATGTGTGAGCCGGAGGCTAAAAAACTCTGAGCCGGCTCACACTGACTCAGCTTAGAGGGAACACTGCTGGCAACCCTAGTTAACTATGAAGGAAATGGTCTTCTGAGGCAGCTTATTTCTTTCAACAGGACCAGGAGTAATGACGAGCGACTCCAGGCCGGTTCTCGCTGTATGTCATCACTGCCTGAGCCCTTTTGGGGAAGTGGTTTTGTTGTTTTCGTTCCCTCCCCATTTCCTGCAGATGAAGCCGCATAGAAGCTGTGAGCTGCCGGACTCCCCCTTTTACACATCAGGTTTCTTGTCAGAGGCCCTTGGTCGCTTCTGTCACAAAGATGGAGGCTTTTAAAGACGTGTCAGTCAAACACGTCACTCCTCCAGGGTCGCCACCTGCTCGGTTTTTCAACCAACCCAATCAGGGTCATTTCTAAAACCGGCATCAACCCATGGCTGTTTAATAGGGTTGCCAGCCTCCAGGTGGCACCTGGAGACCTTCTGCTATTACAATTGATCTCCGGGCAACCAAGATCAGTTCCCCTGGAGAAAATGGCTGCCTGGGAGCGTGGACTCTATGGCATTATACCACGCTGAGGCCCCTCCCCTTCCTAAACCCCACCCTCCCCAGGCTCCACCCCTCCAAATCTCCAGGAATTTCCCAACATAGAGCTGGCTGCCCTACCATTCAAGTACATATTTAAATGACTCAACGCACCTCAAATGAGGTTCATAAAATTACACATGGAGCGGAGAAAGTGGACAGAGAGAAAGTTCTTCTCCCCGTCCCGTAATACTAGAACTTGGGAGCGCCCAAATGAAATTGAGGAGGATTCGATTGTGGACAGACAAAAAGAAAGAGTTCTTTACGCAATAAGGCATTCGTTTGTGGGATTCTAAGTTGTAGAGTCTTGTGAGCAGAAATTCTACTCTGTGAGCTACTGGCATTAAAGTTGTGAGAGAACGATTTGGCTGGTGCATCAGTTAGTTTGCTCTGGAGCCATCCGCCCTGAGAGAGGACAAAAATGTGTGAGCTGAAGGCTAAAAAACTATGAGCTAGCTCCCAATAGCTCAGCTTAGAGGGAATACTGGTGACGGTTTTAAAAGGAGCTTAGACAAATTCATGCATAGATGGTTTTAAAAGTGGGGATAGACAAGTTCATGGAAGAGAGGTCCATAAGTAGATACTGGCCATGGTGACTAAAGGGAACCTCCACCTTCAGAGGCAGTAAACCTCTCAATTCTAGATCTAGGAGGCAACCGGAGGGGGAAAAAAACAGAGCCTCTGTGCTCTGTTTGGTGGCCCTCCAGGGTAACTGGTTGACCACTGTGTGACAAAGGATGCTGGGTTAGATAGACCACTGGTCTGATCCTGCAGGGCCCCTCTTACATTCCTATGATAATCAAGGTGCTACTTCCATGACTGCTGTCTTCTTGTTTCCTGTGTCTGCATTCTGAGCCATAGGATCACTCATTAGCTGAATTACTCAGGAGTGTGTGTGTGTAAAATGCTGTCAGGTCTTACAAACTCTTTTCCCTCCCCCTCCCCACAACAGGCACACTGTGAGGTAGTTGGGGCTGAGAGAGCTCTTTCAAGAACTGCCCTCGAGAGAACAGCTGTGCCAGAACTATGGCTTGCCCAAGGTCATCCAGCAGCTGTAAGTGGAGGAGTGGGGAATCAAACCCGATTCTCCCAGATTAGAGTCCACGCACTTAACCACTACACCAAACTGGCACTTAACCGTGCACTTAACCACTACACCAAAAAAAGATTTTCACATTACCATTCTAAACCGAATATTATTCATTGGTGGCCTGATTTCAAGTAAAGTGATACAGGGATGGGGGTTTCATACAGTGAATTTCCTTCCGTTAATGAGCCGTTTCTGAAGCGCTATGGTCATTTCAAATAGTGCCGCTCTTTTTCCCGCCCTTTTTCGCCACAGAATCTTCCTCAGATTTTTTTTTTTTTTGGAACATTCTAAGTGGAGTGCTATAGCACTAAACCAATATTGTAGTTCAGTGCTATAGTGGCACCACTGAGATGCCTTGACTGATGGAGTCTGGGTCAAGGCATCGCGGTGTTGCCGCTATAGCACTAAAGTGCTATTTTGGTTTAGCACTATAGCACTCAACTTAGAATTAAAAAAAAAAGTCCACGGAAGATCGCATGGCGAAAAAGGCGGCGGGGGGGGGAGGCATTGTAGGAAATGCTATGGACATTTTAAACAGCACACCACAGCGATTCAGAAACACAACGAAGGGGTAGAAAACGGAAGAGAGCAGTTTCCCTCAAAAGCGGCTCAACCACGCTTTGCTAACCTGACCCAAGTGGGTTTGTATGAACAGGTAAATAGATTCCACTGGCAGCCCGTTACTAAAGCAGGTCTGTCTGAAAGGACACTGAGAAAAATCCTTTGGCAACCAGTTACTACAAAAACGGAATGCAAAGGCAGTTTGAAAAACACTCTGCTTTCACAGATTTGAGAATGACATTTTAAATGGCCAATCCCAGGTTTTAGGGGGCCCTGGGCAGACGGTGTCCGAGGGGGCCAATCTGCCCACTACCAGGGCCCCCCCACCTGCCCATACTTCCTTCTCCCACTTGCAAGCCCTCCCACCTCACGCGCTCAGCTGCCTACACCACCGATAACACCCTTTCCCCAACAGCACTGGCCAGTGGATGCAGCCGAGAGTTGCCCTGCCACGGCCACCAGAAATGCCACGACTGTGCACCACCAACGTGCCCTTCCTCAGTGATTATGGGCAGTTGGGAGCATGGGTACACACAGGCGGCAAGGGAGATGTCCGGGTGGGGGTCAGAGGCAGCAGGCCGCACCAGACATTCAGGGCCACCTCAGCTTCCCCACAACAGGGCATGTCGATGCCGGCCCGGCCATCTCAGCCCTCAACTCGCCAGTACCCCAGTCGCAAGCTCCTGCCCTCCTGCGGCCCCTGTGCCCCAGCACCCAGGAAAACCTCGAGGTCCTACCGAGGCTTCATTTCCCGTGACCGTGACCGAATTACCATGCACTTCCTGCCCAAGAGTTCGAACACTTGCTGGTTCTCGTGGTCTTTGAGTAAGGAGGAGGGCACGTTGTCGAGCTGGCCCCGGGCTCCCGGCTTGGACTTTCGGCTCATCTCTGGCCCCCGTCCGATTATTCAGGGGCTCTCTTCCTCCACTCCACAATCTCGACTGTGGGGAACTTCCGTGTTGCGAGGGCTTCTCAACAGGAAGCTCAGAAACCACCGAGACAGAGAGAGAAAGAGCTGGGTTCCCCGCCGGCTTCGAAATCCCAGTAGCACCCAACCCGGAGGAGGCAGAGGGGTAAACAGACGCCAGGCCCATGTAAGGTTGTACCCTGAACCAACAACCTTATTCAGCCAAGAGAAATCCACAATTTTGGCCCTGAGGTTTTCTGTGCTCAAAATGTATTCTGAAACTCCTGAAAATATAACGTTTGTTTGTTTTGCATTGACACACACCGAACATGTGCTTTATTCTGATGGTTGGACCAGAACCAACGGGCTGAAATTAAATCAGAAGAGTTTTCGGCTAAACATGAGGAAGAACTTCCTGATGGTTAGAGTGGTTCCTCAGTGGAACCATCTGTCAGCAATGCTGATTCTGTGAACTTAGGCAGATCATGAGAGGGAGGGCAGGAAGGGTTGCATCAGTGCTTAGTTCTTGTGACCCTTTTCTGTCAGCAATGCTGATTCTGTGAACTTAGGCAGATCACGAGAGGGAGGGCAGGAAGGGTTGCATCAGTGCTTAGTTCTTGTGACCCTTTCTTACATGCCCAGGGAATGCTGATCGCCACTTTGGGGTCAGGAAGCAATTTTTCTCCAGGCCAGTTTGGCTGGAGATCCTGGAGGTTTTTTGTCATCTTCTGGGCATGGA
>NW_015173760.1:12121-40629 GCF_001447785.1 Gekko japonicus
AAGCCTGAAGGAGTCGCAACAGCCAGGAAGTTGCAAAAAATCAAAGACCAGTGCCAGGAGGACGTCGTCGAACGAGCTCCCGCAGACAACAACGACGCGCTACAGGGTGCCTGGTAGGCTAGTCACTCTCCCCCTTGTATGCATGTATGTGGCCCTAGGTTAGGATTGGCATTAATGGAACATGTAAACCGCTCAGAGCCCGCAGGGGGTGAGCGGTATATAAATTGAAAAAGAATAAGTTATGCTAATGAGTTATGCTAATCAGCATCTCTTTTTCTACAAAATGACCCCTGTAGGAGGGGGATGTATTTGTGAATTCCCTGCATTGTGCAGGGGGTTGGACTAGATGATCCTGGAGGTCCCTTCCAACTCTATGATTCCATGAAATTCCCAAAACTTAGTGGTGAGGTAATAAGACGTGCAAGTGGATTAGTAGTAGAGGGCTCTATAGGTATTAGGGTTGCCAGGTACCCCTGGTCACTGGCAGGGAGGGGGGTAGGGTTGCCAGATGCCATTCTGGGAAACTCCTGGAAATTTGGGGATAGTGTCTGGGGAAGACAGGGACCTCAGGGGAATACAATGCTACAAAGTCCACCCTTCAAAGCAGCCATTTTATCTGGAGATGAGCTGTAATTCCAGGCAGTCTGGAGACGAGTTGTAATGCCGGGCGATCCCCAGATCCTGACTTCAGGCTGGCATCCCAAATGTATAAGGGTACCCCCAGTTGTGAAGAAGAAGAAGAAGAGGAGGAGGAGGAGGAGGAGATTGGATTTATACCCCACCCTTCACTCGGAGTCTCAGAGCGGCTTACAAACTCCTTTCCCTTCCCTTCCCCACAACAGACATCCTGTGAGGTAGGTGGGGCTGAGAGAGCTCTTTCCAGAACTATCCTTGAGAGAACAGCTCTGACAGAACTATGGCTTGCCCAAGGTCATCCAGCAGCTGCAAGTGGAGGAGTGGGGAATAAAACCTGGTCCTCCCAGATTAGAGTCTGCGCACTTAACCACTACACCAAACTAGCTCTTGGGCCTTGTAGCTACACAGAGGGATGAAGAAGCCATGTCTTTTCAAAGCTAGGTTTGCCAGGTCTCCCCTGGCCACTGGTGGGGGATGGGGGATAGGGTTGCCATATCCAGGTTGGGAAACTCCTGGAGATTTGGGGATGGAACCTGGGGAGGACAGAGACCTCATAGAGTCCACCCTGCAAAGCCTCCATTTTCTCCAGGAGAGCCGATCTCTGTATGGAGATGAGCTGTCATTCTGAGGGATCTCCAGGTTCCACGTGGAAGCTGGCACCCCTATTTTAGACCCTCCAGGAATTTGATTTTCAAGTGTACCTTCACAACAGCCAAATCAACAGCGACAGCTGAGCTCCCGGGGACCCAAAAGCAAACGTCGGATTCCCGGAAAATCTACAACAAGTAATCTATGTAAAATTCTCCCTGTTGTGCACAAAACAGATCTGAACAAAGGACATAGAGTTTTGGGGATGGAACCTGGGGAGGACAGAGACCTCATAGAGTCCACCCTGCAAAGCCTCCATTTTCTCCAGGGGAGCTGATCTTTGTATGGAGATGAGCTGTCATTCTGAGCGATCTAATCCCTATTTTAGACCCTCCAGGAATTTGATTTTCAAGTGTACTTTCACAACAGCCAAATCCACAGTGACAGCTGAGCTCCCAGGGACCCAAAAGCAAACGTCGGATTCCCAGAAAATCTACAAGTAATCTATGTAAAATTCTCCCTGTTGTGCACAAAACAGATCTGAACAAAGGACACAGAGTAAAGGCAGAACTGAGGTGATCGGCAGGAAGGCAGACTAGAAAGGGAACCGCTTTGGAAATGCAGAAGTGGTACAACATCTGAACAAGCTGGATATTTATACCTTGTCAAGACCCAAAGCAGCTCAGAGAAGGGGTGTCAAACACAAGGCCCGCGGGCCAGAATCGGCCCATGAGCAACCAGTGCAAAGGAGGGAACAGGAGACTGTTTTGGGGGGGGAGTGGGTGGAGTCACTCTGATTGAGGCTTCAGCATGGCGAAACAACCTCATCTGCAGCAGTCAAGCAGCACGGGAACATCTGCCCAGTGCTGCACCCCAGGCTCTCCAGTCCACCCATGTGGGTTTCCTTTGCATCCCCCTCCCAGCCCAGGGGGCCTTGCTGTGAGCAGGGGGCCTTGCAGTGAGGATACACCAACTCAGAGCTTACCTGCTGCTGTCCTTTATGCAGTTTTTATACCTCCAGTGCCTGGCATTATGTTTTATGGAGCACATGGATGGCCCAGCCCGACAAGGTGACATCTATGTCAGATCTGCCCCTCGTGACAAATGAGTTCTACACCTCTGGCTTAGATCATTCTCCACTCTGTTTTACCCTCATAACAACAGGCCTGTGAGACAGGTTAGGCTGAGAGTGTATGACTGGCCCCTGGTCACCCAGTGAGCTTCAGTGGCTGCCAACCTCCAGGTGGGGCCTGGAGATTTCCCAGAATTACAACTGATCTCCAGGCTATAGAGATCAGTTCCCCTGGAGAAAATGGCTGCTTTGGAGAGTGGACTTGGTGGCATTATTCCTCACTGTCCAAACCCTGCCTTGCCTTGGTTCCTCCACAAAATCTCCAGGGATTTCCCAACTTGGAGATGGCCACCATATGAGCAGAGTGGGGATTTGAACCCGGACCCTTCAGATCCTAGTCTAGCACTCAAACCATTAACTCACAAAATCTTCTCCCCCATTCAGCTGTTTCCCCCTCAGTTGGACAGACTGTTGTTGTTTTTCCCCCCATTGCTTCTGGCCCTGTACTGCTTCGGTTTATCCCGATTTTGTTGAGCCTTTAGTTTTTGCATTGAGTGTCCCCACCCCCCCATTTCCCCCCACCCTGGTTCTTTGCGATGACTTTTACCCCAATCTTTTTCTGGAAGCCAATTCTGAATCACCTTCTTATTTTTTAACATTTCTGTCTGTTCTCTTTGACCCACCGACTTCTAGCCCACTTTTCATAATCGTCAAACCACTTCCTCTCCTCTCCCCACGATGAAGACAAGTGGTTTTGTTTTCAATTCTTTTTTTAAAAATTGCACTAAAATTTCAATATATCAATACACCATTGCAACAGTTAGTCATGCAGGTTCTCTGATTTTACAGGTCTCATTTTTGGAAAAAAGTAAGTCTCTGGCCTCGTCCATTGCAGAGATATGCCTTCTTCCTTATATCTCCACAAGGGAAAAAGAGAGCAACACTCCCTCTAAGCTGTGGAGTCTTGTGAGCAAAAATTCTACTTTGTGAGCGACTGGCATCCAGGGGTCATTTCGTAGAAAGAGGTGCAGGAGCTCATTAGCATAACTCATTAGCATAACTTATTTGCATATGCCACACCCACTGACATCACCAGAAGTGTGCCAGAAGGCAACACCCACTGCAACTTACCTGGCTGCTTCTTGCTCCTCATGGCCCGGGGCTGCTGGGAGTAGGGGCTTCTTGCATGTGCCCGCCCCCTGGGCTCTTTACTGCCAGAGCTCCTGCAGGAAATGACCCCTGGCCGCATTACAGTTATGAGCGAGCAATTTGGCGACTACATAAATCAGTTTGCTCTGGAGCGATCCTTCCTGAGCTAAGACAAAAATGTGTGAGCCAGAGGCTGAAAAACTGTGCACTAGCTCACACTAACTCAGCTTAGGGGGAACACTGGTAGAGAGACTTACTTACAAAAATAAATAAAAGCAGTGGGACTTCAGAGATCCTACTTAACCTATCATTGCAGCAGCACATCGCTATTTCAGTGCTTTTTTGAAAACAATGCAGCCTCGATAGCAATGTACTGATATAAGCATGTGCAACAAGTAGTGGGGGGGCTGTGATGCCACTGATTATGACAGCACCCTCCCTTGAAAATCTGGATTATTTATGGCACATGCGGAACTGATTTCACAACTATGAAGCTGCAGAGGGAGGGCAGACATGTGCTTGTGAATCGACTGCCCAAGAAACTGAGGAGTAGCCCAAGCATGTGGGAAAGCGTCTCTTCCTCAGCCCTAGGCCTCCAGTAGGCGTTGCAGGCACCCGGCTTAACAAAACCATTGTGAGTTGGAAGTGGGATTCAGCTAAGAGAAGGGACGTGTTGAGACCCATTCTGGACAGCTCTTTTTTTCTCTCTCTCTTTCCAAGGGGAAGGGCAGGAATAACTGGGTGTTTGGATTTGACCCAGGCGCAAAGTGAACTGAATGTTACTGAACTACATATCCATAAATTGTGAATTCTGTACAAAACCAGGTTGGGCAGTCTCTTGCAACTTTGCATACAAAGCTCGGGGCGTCTGAGACATTTTAGCTTAATCCTCTTAAAGTCTATCCTACTCCATTGACCAATTTCTGGCGGTGAAATGTGACATCAAGTGACAGCTGTTATGGTGACCCCTCGTGGGGTTTTCAAGGCAAGAGACGTTCAGAGGTGGTTTTCCATTGCTTGCCTCTGCGTAGCAACCCTGGACTTCCTTGCTGGCCTCCCGTCCAAATACTAACCAGGGCCAACCCTGCTTAGCTTCAAGATCTGATCAGATCGGGTTGGTCTAGGCCAACCAAGTTCTACTCTAATATAACTATAGGGAGGAGGAGGAGGAGATTGGATTTATACCCCTGCACCCTTCACTACTCGAAGGAGTCTCAGAGTGGCTTACAATCGCCATTCCCTTCCCCTCCCCACAACAGACACCCTGTGAGGTAGATGGGGCTGAGAGAGCTCTCTCGAGAACTGCTCCTGAGAGAACAACTCTGACAGAACTTGTGACTGACCCAAGGTCACACCAGCAGCTACAGGTGGAGGAGTGGGGAATCAAACCCAGTTCTCCCAGATTAGAGTCTGTGCTCCTAACCACTACACCAAATATATCAGGGCAAAAAGTGATGTATTCTTCCCACTCGTTCTTTTTTTCCAATCAGCCTGAAATTGAGTGTGTATGCTTCCCGAAACAAGTATGAATGTAGACATATAACAGCACACTACTCTCTCCACTGTGGGTCAATAGAACAAAATCCGAGTCCACTAGTACCTTAAAGAACAACACAATTTTCCAGGTACGAGCTTTCGTGAGTCAGCAGGGTTTTTTCTCTCTCTTTTTTTATTGAATTCCGACATTATACAAATACTGTGTCCTTACAGCAACTTCACATTTGGAATCTGCGTTCCCTCCTCCCTTAAACCCCAGCCCCCGCCCCAAGCAGAATTAGACTCCTTGAGGAGTATACACGTAAAACGATCCTGAGGTTTTTTCGCAGACTGAAAAAAGAGAACGAGATAACCAAGACCACCTTAGATGTGGGAGAGAAAGGAACGGAGGAAATGTGTTTGTGAAACATGCGCGCCATGTTGGGAAAACCTGGTGGGCCAGAGGGGCTTGCGTGGCCTGTAGGTAAATGGAACATCCATCCCAGATAGGGGCTCTACCAGCTGTCTCATCTAGAACTCCCACTGCTCCTATTTACAGTTTTAATTAGAGATCCTGTAATCGCCATGGTGTCCGATGCCCAAATATACTGTGTTTGAAGGTACTGGTCAAACATGAGCCTGTTCCGTTCGTGCCAAAGAGCCGCAAACACCTGCCGAGCAGGTTTGCATCAGCTTTCCCCCAAAACCGTGCATGCTCAAAGATGTCGCTGATTCAAGCCGATCGGCAGCCGTGAAGGACTATTCAGCTGAACGCCGAGGGGAGGATTTTATTGACAGCATTTATGTATGAGTGATTTATACGATCTGTAGTTAATGGTCTATTTAAGCAACTGCCTGCCGAGACCAGAGAACTTACAAAACAAGGCAGGAGGGGGGAAAGAAAACTCAGTATGTGTGGGGACATGCACGTGTGTGTGAAAGGCCAGTGATAAAGAACCATATAGTAAGGAATACAGTGATGCGACGTGGCCCCGCTGGTGGACCTCCTGACGGCCCCTGGGTTTTGGCCACTGTGTGACACAGAGTGTTGGACTGGAGGGGCCATTGGCCTGACCCAACATGGCTTCTCTTACGTTCTTATGATGGAGGGACCCCCAGGCTCTGAGAGAACGGTGACTGACTCAAGGTCACCCAGGTGGCTTCATGTGGAGAACTGGGGAATCAGGTGGGGTCTCAGAGCGGCTGTGAGGTAAGTGGGGCTGAGAGAACTCTTTCAAGGACTGCTCGTGAGAGAACTGTGACTGACCCAAGGTCACCCAACTAGCTGCACATGAAGGAGTGGGGAATCAAACCCGGTTCTCCCAGATTAGAGTCTGCCACTCTTAAACACTACACCAAACACAGAAAGAGGCCATTTTGGGACACAACATATGCTGAGCTTACATAGACAGCGTGGGGGAGTAGCTAGTGCGTTGGGCTAACTAACCAAATGAAACCATTAACCATTTGGGGCCCTTTCATGGTATCGCCTGTGACAGGCCATCCCACACCAAGAACCCCAGATAATGCCATCGTAATAATGCCAATCGGTGGCAAGAAACACAGAGGGGGACAGATGCAGGCTCCAAGGATAGTACGCAAGAGGCACCTCTGGAGTTTTCAAGAATGGAAACTGAGGAAATCTGGTTTCCTTAGCTGGTGAAGCACTTCCTGGGTCACGGATGGCGAGGTAAGATACCATGAAAGAAATCAGGGTAAAATTCTTTGGAATTAAGAGATGAGTGGAAGAAACACGGGAATAAAGATTTGGATTGGCTGTGTTATGCTGGGAGAGGTAAGCGACGCCTCCCCCCCTTGCTCTAATTAATGGGCGCTCCTTCATTACACCTAGGGTTGGTAACTCCCAGTTGGGAAATTCACGGAGATCGGGGGGTGGATCCTGGGGAGGGTGGGGTTTGGGGAGGGGAGGAGCCTCAATGTGGGGTATAACGCCAAGGAGTCTACCCTCCAAAGCAGACGTTTTCTCCAAGGGAACTGATCTCTGTCATCTGGAGATCTGGGGTAATTCCGGGTGATCTCCAGCCACCACCTGGAGGTTGGCAGCCCCCAATCACCCCCTCCATTTTGACTCCCTGAAATGAGAATGTGGTTGTAGCTTGACGTGAACGGGCCCTGTGTCTGGCATGGCTCTGTGACCCTCTCAGACTGGCTTTAAGAAGCAGGAAGAGACAGTGGGTGGGGGGCAGCGTAGGAAGCTCTCCCTTCATCCCTTTCGCCTCACAAAGGGCTTGACCCAGTTCAGAGGGCAGAAAATCTGTCAAGAGGCTGAGGTCCATGTGACTAGCACCTAGGAACCTGGAGATAAGTCACCATCGCACAAACAGTTGCTCCGAACCAGGGCAAGACCTCAATCCTTACTCCTAAAATCACGCTGTACTTTGAGGGGAGGGGGGCGCCTAATTCCCTGCTGATGCGGCCTACTATGATGGTTGTGCTGAGGTAGTTTCCACATACCGTACCTGGGCAGGGCTGAGGGAATCCAAGTTCCTTAGGGCACGGGCACCTTACCACTAAGTGTCACGGCTCATTGAAAACGTTAGTTTTACAATCGCGTGAAGGGTTAGAGCAGGGGTCCCCAACATGGCGCCTACCAACACCTTTTCTGGCGCCTGCCAAGTGTTTTTAGGATGTGGGCGGGGCCAGGTAGGGCTTTTGCCCAGCAGGGCTTCTGATTGACTACTGAAGATTTGATTGGTTGAGCAGATTTAAAAAAAACATTGCTTTGGCGGCAACTGCCACCACAGCACAAGGATCTCCACTGTGCGATTGAAGTTTAAGCGGTGGCGATCATTTTGCGGTTGGCTCCGCCTCCCACAGCAGCCATTTCGTGACAGCCATTTTTGTTGCCGGGCCCACCACGCCGTGTCAGAATTCCAAATGTGCCCATGGGCTCAAAAAGGTCGGGGACCCATTGGTTAGAGACTCCCCCACCTGCGCAATGCGAGTCGCGGTTGTTAAATAGGACTGACTCTGGTGATACCGAGCACGGGAGCCAATAACAGGAGCCCCCGTCTCAAAGCGCTATTCGGGATAGTCGTCCGCTCCCTCTCAGGACAAAAAGGGAAGCGCTGTAGTGTAGCTAGAAGGAAGCTTTTCTGGGTGGCTCTGGGAGAGATCTAACTTCACTCGGACAGGATAAAAGACTCTCCATCAACATATCTGCATTCCTCATTACCTCAGACACCTTGTCTCAGAAGTTTCTTCTGTGGTCTGTCGAGACCCACTTCCCCTCCCAGAGCTGAGAACAAAGCGCAGGCTCAGAGCCTGCCCACCCTCCCCCGTTCAAATACCCCAGTTACCTGGACTCTGTTAGAGGAAACCAGAAATCCTGAAGAGAATTGTGTAGGCCCCAGGATGTTTGCGCTGTCAACTTTGGTCTGGTAGCCAGGTCCAAATTGTGTAAGGTAAAGGTTCCCTCTCACGAAAGCCAGTCGAGTCCGACTCTAGGGTTGCGGTGCTCATCTCTGTTTCAAAGCCGAAAAGCCAGCGCTGTCCGAAGACGTTTCCGTGGTCATGTGGCCGGCATGACTGAACACCAAGGCGCACGGAACGCTGTTACCTTCCCACCGAAGTGGTACCTATTTATCTACTTGCAATTTCTTGCTTTCGAACCGCTAGGTTGGCAGGAGCTGGAACTAGAGACGGGAGCTCACTCCGTCATGCGGCACCCGGGTCTCGAACTGCCGAACTACTGACCTTTCACTGCCTGCAGTTCAGCGTCTTAACCACTTGAGCCACCGCAGCTCAATTTGTGTACTAACAGATAAATTAGCTTCAGGTGGGTAGCCGTGTTGGTCTGAAGCAACAGAACAAAGCTGGAGACCAGCGGCACCTGTAAGACCAACCAAGTTTTAATTATGGGGATAAGCTTTCCTGTGCATGCGCACCGTAAGTGTGATGAAGTGCGCATGCCCACGAAAGCTTATACCCCAAATTAAACTTATTGGTCTTAAAGGTGCCACTGGACTCAACACATCGTTCTTCAACAAATAAATTAGATTGCCCACTAGGGGGCACTGTTGTCTTAGGCTGTTCCCCATGTTGGGGGCTACGACCCCTGAGGCACCGTTGGTATTGTTGGTATTGGGGTAAGGACAAACATATGGAAGCTAGGGCTGGGGTAACAATAAGGGCAGAGCCTTGCTCCATCCTAAGCAACGAGAAGGAGACAGGCCGCCCTCGAGACAGCCAGGCATTGTTACGACAGAAACAGAAAATACGGTAGGACCGGCCAGGGATTCTCTCCAGAATTGGGGTGAGTGGGTGGAGAGCAAGTGTTTGAGAGACCGTCCTACGGCACTGGACAGTACACAAACCCACGCAGTTTTGTCGTGACAAGCAACGTGGCAACGGGACCCTATTGCCAGGGATGAGAGAAAATGAGGAACGCTCTGTGGTGACCACAGAGGACGAAAGCACTTGCCGGTCGACCGTGTCATCATAGCACCAAAGCCAACCAATGGGGAGAGATAATGCTGAGTCCGTGGCAACAAGGTAGCCCTGTCTTCTGATAAGCTGTTTCGTGGCCACCGGTGCCTGGAAGGCCTCCAGAGAAGCCCCTGGTGCTGTTCCAGGCCACTTTCGCAACCGCCGTGGCGAGACAGGGTGCCGTTCCAATTCTTTCCCCACAGCGAAGGATTGCAGCGTCTCCAGGACGGACAAGGATAAACAGGAGGCGACGATGCCCTCTCCCCGGCACTGAAAGGTTCTCCCTGGTTGGAACCACTGTGTCTCTTGGGGGGGGCAAGAGGGGGTTAGTGCCCCCCGACGCTGCTCCTTCCTGTCGTGACCCAGTCAGCGACGATGAAACTGAGACTCATCACCATGAAAATGAAGCCGAGTGCGGCGAAACAGGCAGCCTGCGGGAGGGAAGAAGAAATGGTGATACCTGAAGTGCAGCGTTTACGCAGGCAGTTCCCAAAATAGGGGGCACGACCCAAGAGTGCAGGGGTCCCCAACAATGTTCCCTCTAAGCCACGCAGTCTCGTGAGCAAAAATTCTACTTTGTGAGCTACTGGCATTAAAGCTGTGAGCGAGCGGTTTGGCTGCTGCATAAATTAGTTTGCTCTGCAGCCATCCCTTCCTGAGCGAAGACAAAAATGTGTGAGCTGGAGACTAAAAAACTGTGAGCTAGCTCACACTCACTCAGCTTAGAGGGAACAGTGGTCCCCAACATGGTGGCCGGGGGCTCCATGGTGCCTGCCAACAACACCTTTGCTGGTGTCTCTCAACTGTTTTTTTTTAAAGTGGGTGTGGTTAGGTGGGCCCCTGCCCAGTACGGCTGTTGATTGGCCACTGGAGGCCTGATTGGGCGGGCAGATTGAAATAATGTTTCAGCAGCAGCCGTCACTACCATGTTGGTTTTATTCCCTCTCTGACTCCTCTTGGGCTTCCTCTGTGTGAGGTTGGCTCCTTCTCCTACAGTGGCCATTTTGTGGCCTGCCTCCCACAGTGGTCGTTTTGTGGTTGCACCCACCACCAGTGTTACCTCTAAGCTGAGTTAGTGTGAGCTAGCTCACAGTTTTTCAGCCTCCAGCTCACACTTTTTTGTCTTAGCTCAGGAAGGATGGGTCCAGAGCAGTGTTCCCTTTAAACTGAGTTAGTGTGAGCTAGCTCACAGTTTTTAAGCCTTCGGCTCACACACTTTTGTCTTTGCTCAGGAAGGAGGGCTCCAGAGCAAACTAATTGATGCAGTAGCCAGGTCCCTTGCTTACAACTTTCATGCCAGTTGCTCACAAAGGAGAATTTTTGCTCACAAGACTCCAGAGCTTAGAGGGAACATTGCCCACCACCCTGTGTCAGAATTCCAAAGGTGCCCACAGACTCAAAAAGGTTGGCGACTCTTGCAATAGTGGATCGCCACTGTCACTGGAAGGTTGCAGAACTACCCCCCACTCCCTGCCCAGCTGTGGGCAGAGGAGATCGGAACTGCCATATTCCTTCCTCCCTCCTCATCCGCCTTTCCTGTGCCTTGCACCCCCATCCTTTCCCTGGGGACCGGCTTGTTCCCAGCCACCAGCCGTGTAGGAAGAGACACTCCTTGACTCCTGAACTAGCAATGCCGATGGTAGGACCCAAAAGGTACACCAGGCCTGTATCCCGGATTTTGTGGCTTGTGGGGCAGATTTCCCCCCTGGTGGGGCTGAAGTTCTCAGAGCAGAAAGAAAAGCCATTTAGCCAATAGAAAGCGGTGACCAGGGTAGATCTCTAAATTGCAAGCTGTCAGCCACTTGAGATGACAGTCCTCAGCTGCTGCAAGTTAATCACTTCTGCCAGCCTAAGCAACAGTTCTGAGAATAAGCTGGCAAGTGGGGGTGATGACTTCTATAGCCAAGAAAGCTAACACTTGGGCAGGAAAACTCTTTTAAAGGAGACCAGTTTCTTGACACAGAGTAGAAGGGATCCTAGAGGTCACCTACTCCAACTCCCTCGCTCAGTGCGGGAATTAGTCCACTACAGCAGCCCGCTCTGCTTAAAGGAGCGCACGCCTTTAAAAAAATGTTTTAAAATGATTGAAAAAAGCATTCAGAGGAGAAATCCTTGTGGGGCTATGCCTTTAAGAAAGGGGCAGCGCCTCCAAAAAGCCCCACTGTAGCTACGGGCCTGGGCACAACCACCTTAAAAGATGGTCCCCTTTAAGAAAGTTTGAGAGCCCCTGGCTTACCTCCATCACCTCGTTTGCTTCTATGGGAGAGGAGGAACCAATTATTGGGCTTAAGGTGGGGAGGAGACAAAGGAGGGAGCTTTTCCTTTCGGAGTTCTGAAACTCTTCAGAACAGAGTTCCCACGAAAACATCCCCTTGTCCACTTTCCTTGGTGGTTCCTAATCCTCTTGGACTTATGTCACCCACCTCTCCCCAAGTACCACACCGTTCGTCATAGCAAATGGAAAGCCATTGTCCTACTTGAGAAAGCCCCCCCCCCAACCCCAGTCTCTCAGAGAAGAAGAGGAGGAGGAGGAGATTGGATTTATACCCCGCCCTTCACTTGGAGTCTCAAAGCGGCTTACAAACTCCTTTCCGTGCCCCTCCCCACAACAGACACCCTGTGAGGTAGGTGGGGCTGAGAGAGCTCTTTCCAGAACTGTCCTTGAGAGGACAGCTCTGACAGAACTATGGCTTGCCCAAGGTCATCCAGCAGCTGCAAGTGGAGGAGTGGGGAATCAAACCCGGTTCTCCCAGATTACAGTCCGCGCACTTAACCACAACACCAAACTAGCACAGACAATGAGCTGCGAAGAGGTTAATTATTTCTAGAAGGACGCTTTACATGCTAGGATGGCGTGGGCGTCGGATGGAGCACCCGGTATTTTCCCATGGACCCAACTAGACTGACCTTCTAGCCCAGGCTTAAAGAGAATCAAACAGAGGGCTCTTATCCAATGTTCCCTCTAAGCTGTGGAGTCTTGTGAGCAAAAATCCTACTTTGTGAGCTACTGGCATTAAAGTTGTGAGGAAGCGATTTGGCTACTGCATAAATTAGTTTGCTCTGGAGCCCTCCTTCCTGAGCTAAGGCAAAAATGTGTGAGCCAGAGGCTAAAAAACTGTGAGCTAGCTCACACTAACTCAGCTTAGAGGGAACACTGCTCTTATCCCATCAGCCCAATTAGTACTTTCCATGTCTTTTCAGCTAAGTTGACACTGCTGGGGGAAACGTGGCCAGCTACATTTTGCTTGGCTTATCCTTTCACGTCACACGGGAAGCTGCCTTGTACTGAATCAGACCACCACTCCGTCAAGGTCAGTATCGTCTGCTCAGACTGGCAGCCGCTCTCCGGGGTCGTAAGCAGAAGTCTTTCGCGTCATCTTCTACCTGAGCCTTTTTGAATGGCGATGCCGGGGATTGAACCTGGGACCTTCTGCATGCAAAGCAGAGATGCTTCCACTGAACGACAGCCCCTCCCTTTAAAGCAGATGCCCTACCACTGACACATGGCGCCGAACCCTCCTTTGGCACCGAACCCTCCTTTCTGTTCCCCGATAGTGTTTGCTATCGCATGGCCACCGTCTCCACAGCCATCTGGTACCTGGATTTTAGATTTGGATAGTTGCGACTCTTTCTCATTGGGGACAAGGCGGATGTAGAAGATGCTGGGAAGGATGAAGATGAGGCTGGGGGCAGACGTCGCTCCTGAGGAGAAAAGAAGAAGATGAGTCAGATGAAATCAAGCCATCCTGGCCTTTTAAGTCATGGGGGGAAAGGGGTGCAGAGCAGGGAACACCTTCCTATGGCACCAGGGGCAAGGGGGCATGTCTTGCACTCTCCTGCCCCCCCCCCCCCCCCCCCCCCCCCGCCAGCAGCTGTGGCTGATTGCGATGTCCAGAAGGAAACTTCAGAGAGAGTCTGCACTCCCTCAGGAGAGTTTCAAATAGTAGTAGTAGAAGCAGCAGCAGCAGTAGTAGAAAAAGAGGAAGAAGAGGAAAAAGAAGAAGAAAAGGAAGAAGAAAAGGAAGAAGAAGAAGAGGAGGAGGAAAAGATTTGATTTATACCCTGCCCTTCACTACCCAAAGGAGTCTTCGAGCGGCTTACAATCTCCTTTCCCTTCCCCTCCCCACAACAGACACCCTGTGAGGTAAAAGAAGAAGAGGTTGGATTTATACCCTGCCCTTCACTACCCAAAGGAGTCTTCGAGCGGCTTACAATCTCCTTTCCCTTCCCCTCCCCACAACAGACACCCTGTGAGGTAAAAGAAGAAGAGGTTGGATTTATACCCTGCCCTTCACTACCCAAAGGAGTCTTCGAGCGGCTTACAATCTCCTTTCCCTTCCCCTCCCCACAACAGACACCCTGTGAGGTAAAAGAAGAAGAGGTTGGATTTATACCCTGCCCTTCACTACCCAAAGGAGTCTTCGAGCGGCTTACAATCTCCTTTCCCTTCCCCTCCCCACAACAGACACCCTGTGAGGTAAAAGAAGAAGAGGTTGGATTTATACCCTGCCCTTCACTACCCAAAGGAGTCTTCGAGCGGCTTACAATCTCCTTTCCCTTCCCCTCCCCACAACAGATACCCTGGGAGGTAGGTGGGGCTGAGAGAGCTCTTGGGAGGACTGCTCTTGAGAGAACAGCTCTTCTCCCTTCTTCTCAAAAAAATCTTGTGGGGCTGGAAGGGCAGAGCTCCCAACAGCCCCACTGTAGCTACAGGCCAGGAAAGATACCAGGAGAGTACCCGTCTGAGCTACTCTACGTTATGGTTTATGACCACCAAGCTAGCCAGGAGGGGAGGTTCAGGAACATCTCTACCAGGCAGTATAACAAGATGGGCGGCCATGTTCGTCAGTAGCAGCAGAAAAAAGCAAGAGTCCAGCAGCACCTTAAAGACTTAACACAATTTGTGGCGGGGGAGGAGCTTTCGTGAGTCACTACTTGCATCTTCAGATATAACATCCATGCTGAGCTTCTGTTTCACTTCTTGGTACTTAAAACCTGGGCATGGCCAGAGGGGCAAAGCGAAGAGCAAGAGTTAAAGGGCACTTGGCCCCTGGCATTTACCCCTGGCCATGAGATGGCTGCCCAAGGGATCTAGGACCATCCCAGGAGTTTGCGTTGCATATTTATGCTTTCTGTTCTTGGTGTTATTTATTTAAATTATATTCTACCAGGATCTTTTTCGTAAGCAGCTTAAGGTCCCCAGCAAGGAGCCCAGATAAATAAGACTACATAACCAGGAATGCAGCGCGCTTACCGATAATTCCAAAGATGTCCCTGATGTTCGGCACGAAGATGACAAGGAGGTTGACCACCACAAGGAGGCAGGTAGCGATGACGATGTGACGAAGCCAGCTGAAGTCCTTCTTGGGGAAAAGCAGCTGCTGGATGGCCCGGCGGATCTATAGAGGGCAAGCATCCATGTGAGCCAAGGGGAATAACTGGCAAAAGAGAGCCCCCACCCACCGCTGAAATGAGGGTGCAGCTAGCAGCGGTGTACAGAGAAGTGGGTTTCTGTCAAGGTACGAGGCGGCCTTATTATTAGCGAGTCCAACCTAATACTTAGACTCAGAATCACAGCGTTGGAAGGGACCATACAGGCCACCTAGGGCGATTCTGCATCTAGCATTCACTCCACATTTTCTCAACTCGGAGGAAAAAGTGCAGCTCAAAACCACATTTGAATATCTCGGGGCAATGTTGTACTTACTGCAAAGTCACCCCTGAACAGCCATAAATCTATGCAGAAGGTTACCATAAAATCTGATGATCGAGTGAAAGCTGCATGCAGTGTAAAGGATACCATAAAATCCGACTATCAAAGAAAGTGAAAGCGGAATGCAGTGTGGATACCATAAAATCCGATGATAAGAGAAAGTGAAAGCGGAATGCAGTGTGGAGGATACCATAAAATCCCATGATCACGGAAAGTGAAAGCGGAATGCAGTGTGGAGGATACCATAAAATCCGATGATCGGAGAAAGCGAAACCGGAATGCAATGCAGAGAGGAATTTCTGTTCCGACGTGGGTTTCGTCAAACAACGGAGGGAAAAGCCAACGCAGAATCAGCCCTAGTCCAACCCCCTGCTCAGTGCAGGATCAGCCTAGAGCATCCCTGACAGCCAATCTCTTCCCAGCTCCCCTCTGCTGTTCCTGGTATGTTTGAGCTGCCTGACCTCCCCAGACCCTGCGAGGAAGAGGATGTGGACAGGGAGGGATGTGCCTTCGGATATTTGCTAGTTGGTATTTCTCATATGCAGGGCTATTTTTGGGCAGGAACGCACAGGAACGGAGTTCTGGCCGGCTCCCGAGTTGGCCACGCCCAGCAGGAACCTCATTAGCATAATAGGCCACACCCAACACCAGAAATTCATTAGGATTGGCTACATTAGGGGTATGTGACCAAACATGCAAAGGAGTTCCTGCTACAAACAAGCCCTGGGTTTTGACAACAAACAAGGTAAACAGAATAAGAAGCAAAAGGTGGGTGTGGTTGGATGACCACACTTCTGGTAACGAGGGGTGTGTGGCCTAATATGCTAATGAGCTGCGCGGTCATGGGTGTGGCCTATTATGCTAATGAGTTCCTGCTGGGCTTTTTCTACAAAAAAAAGCCCTGCTCATATGTACGCCAATGGCGGTGGAAAGTGCTGTCGAGTCGCAGCCAATGGATGGCGACACCGTAGGGGTTCTCAGGGAAAGTTCAGAGGTGGTTTGCCATTGCCTGCCTCCGCGTAGCAACCCTGCTATTCCTTGGAGGTCTCTCGTCCAAATACTAACCGGGCCTGATCCTGCTTGGCTTCTGAGATCTGAGGAGGTTGGGTTAGCCTGGGCCATCCGGGTCAGAGCGTATATTCACCTCGAATTGCAGAACACCGTCCACCAGTCAAATATCTGACTGTGACAATTCATCATCATCATCATCATCATCATCATCATCATCATCATCATCATCATCATCATCATCTGGGAAGGGTGGAGAGAGAAAAACGTGTTTAGACGCATGATGCCTCTGGAGTTCCAAGCCACGGCCTGGCCCCTTTGAGAGCCAGTTTGGTGTAGTGGTAAACTGTGCAGACTCTAATCTGGGAGAACCGGGTTTGATTCCCCACTCCTCCACATGCACCTGGCTGGGTGACCTTGGGTCAGTCACAAGCTCTGTCAGAGCTGTGCTTGAAAAAGAGCCGTTTGTGTCAAGAGCTCTCTCGGCCCCACCCACCTCACAGGGTGTCTGTTGTGGGGAGGGGAAGGGAAAGGAGTTTGTAAGCCGCCCTGAGACTCCAAGTGAAGGGCGGGGTATAAGTCCAATCTCTTCTCTTCTCTTCTTCTTCTTCTTTTTGTATTGCTTCCCTTCTCCCAGTGCCTTGAAAACCTGATTGGCACTCTACAGCATGTCGTCTACTCTGCATCACATTTTCGAGACTCTGCACAGTGCAGACGAGGGCCTGGATCCAGAGACGTCAGCAGACCTGGCACAGCTTCGCTTGCGCAAGATCTTCCGCAACACCTGGCGCTCTCTTTCTTGCATCTTATAGTGCTCAGAAACTGCTTGCCCAACGTTTTACGCAAGCAGAAAAGGAGCTCTGGACACACTGTGTTTATTGCAAAATACCGGCGGGAAGCTCTCTCTGCCAGTTCTGCTTGCGCAAGGACCACAGTGCCCGTGGAAATCTTCTGGTGGACCCAAGCCTGGGGGGCCCTCCATCATAAGAACATAAACGGAACCATGTTGGATCAGGCCAGTGGCCCACCCAGTCCAGCACTCTGTGTCACACAGTGGCCAAACCCCATGTGCCATCAGGAGGTCCACCAGCGAGGCCAGAACTCCAGAAACCCTCCCACTGTTGCCTCCCCAAGCACCAAGAATACAGAGCACCACTGGCCCAGACATAAGAACATAAGAGAAGCCATGTTGGGTCAGGCCAATGGCCCATCCAATCCAATGCTCTGTGTCACACAGTAGCCAAAACCCAGGGGCCATCAGGAGGTTCACCAGTGGGGCCAGAACTCCAGAAGCCCTCCCACTGGTGTTGCCCCCCCCCCCAGCACCAAGAATACAGAGCACCACTGCCCCAGACATAAGAACATAAGAGAAGCCATGTTGGGTCAGGCCAATGGCCCATCCAATCCAATGCTCTGTGTCACACAGTAGCCAAAACCCAGGGGCCATCAGGAGGTCCACCAGTGGGGCCAGAACTCCAGAAGCCCTCCCACTGTTGCCCCGCACCAAGAATACAAGAATCCACTGCCCCAGACATAAGAACATAAGAGAAGCCATGTTGGGTCAGGCCAATGGCCCATCCAATCCAACGCTCTGTGTCACACAGTGGCCAAAACCCAGGGGCCATCAGGAGGTCCACCAGCAGGGCCAGAATTCCAGATGCATCATGCCTCTAAACATGTTTTTCTCTCCTCACCCTTCCCACCTGATGATGTTGATGACGACGACGATGATGATGAATTGTCACAGTCAGCTATCTGACTGGTAGGTGGCGTTCCGCAATTCGAGATTCAGCCAAGTTCTTGGGAACTGCAGAGGTATCTTTGCAGGATTCTTGCTGTTCCAGGCAACACTGTCTTCCGGACCTGAGCTGGTCTTATTTGCTCAAGGCCCAGAGCGTCCAGGTGCTTCTTGAGACTTCTAGGCACTGCTCCAAGGGCTCCAATGACAACCGGCATGATGGTCACCTCCTTCTTCTTCTTATTATTATTATCTTGTACTACAGCCTGATGGATAAGGTTGGGTTGCCAGCTGTGGGTTGGGAAATCCCTGGAGAGTTTGGGGGTGTCTCAGATGGGTCTGATGCCACAGAGTCCACCCTCCAAAGCAGCCATTTCCTCCAGGGGGACTGATCTCTGTAGTCTGGAGAACAAATGGAATTCCGGGAGATCTCCAGGCCTTACATGTGTTACAGGGGCCCTGTTGCTTGGTGTATTTTGTACTATTTGACCTCTGAAGAAGGCTCTCGTGAGCCGAAACGCGTCAGGCCATACACTGTCCTTTTGTGTGTATTTGTAACTTTGAACATTTTATGAGGCTTTATTTGGGCCCCTACAAGGTTTTATGGAGCTGCGGTGGCTCAAGTGTTTAAGACGCTGAACTGCAGGCTGTGGAAGGTCAGTAGTTCAGCAGTTCGAGACCCGGGTGTGCCGCATGACGGAGTGAGCTCCCATCTCTAGTTCCAGCTCCTGCCAACCTAGCAGTTCGAAAGCAAGAAATTGCAAGCAGATAAATAGGTGCCACTTCAGTGGGAAGGTAACAGCGTTCCGTACGCCTTGGTGTTTAGTCATGCCGGCCACATGACCATGGAAACATCTTCGGACAGTGCTGGCTCTTCGGCTTTGAAACAGAGATGAGCACCGCAACCCTAGAGTCGGATTCGACTGGCTTTCGAGCAAGGGAAACCTTTACCTTTACAAGGTTTTTATATGCCTTTGAAATAAACACTCTTTCATATACTTACTTATGTTTTTAACTTTTGGCTCTCAATAAGTTTTCTAAACTCCCTTTGGGGCAGGAAAAGCCATTCAGCACGACACTTGGGTGAGAGAGAAGAACCATCTCTTACCGGGAACAGAACCACGGGCACCGTGAGCGTCACTGCAAGCAGCACGGCCAGCCGCACGCTGAGGATAAGCTGGTCCAGGGGGTCCACTTTGATGTAAGTGTGCAGCATTTCAGCTTCCACATTCCCTGCCAGAAAGCAGAAGAGACACATCTGAACACTGAAGAGAGGTGGGGATTTGGCCCACGAGGGAAGGGGAAGAAGCACCTGGATTTTTAAACGAGACGTCTTCTCTTCCCTCTTTGCCTTCTGCAGGCAAAGAAAGAGGTACCCCTAGAGTCGCCAGCTCACCGCTAGCAAACCCCAGAAACTTTCCAAGGGCGGAGCCCCGGAAAACGGCGTTGCTAATGTTGTGACATAATTTCCCGGTGGAAACCCAGAAATGACATCCCCACCCCGTGACGCTCTAGGAATCCCACAAATCTCTGTAGCAATGACTATAGAGAGCAGTGGAATTCCTAGAGCGTTGTGGTACTTGTGATGTCACTCCCGGAGTTTCACCCAGAAATGACATTGTAGCATCGGCGATGCCGTTTGTATCCTCCCGCTGCCACAGTGATTGGTGGTGGGCAACTGGAGGCAGCAGGAGAGAGCTCTCCACCACCATATGGAAGCTGGCAACCTAGGTACCACAGACAACAACATAGCATTGCCCTAAGATTTATGTGAGCGAGAATGACCTCTCTTATCCTTTGTATGAAAAAGAACAAGATTGTAACCTGCACTCTCACCTGCTGAGGGGTTTGTTCCTTACCGTAAAAGGTGAGGTAGCCAAAGATGGCTGTCAGCAGGTACATGATAAACATGGCCAGGATGGAGACGTTTGCTACATTCTGCATCCGACGCTTGGAGGCCCTAAACAAGACACAGACAGACCATGCATACCATTACATAATTATAACCTACTAGGCCCCTCGGGGCTGTGGTGAAGACCCTGAATGCAGACCGGAAGGTCTGTAGTTTAGCAGTTCGAGACCCAAGTGCCGCATGACGGAGCGAACGCCCGTCTCTAGTCCCAGCTCCTGCCAAACAAGCAGTTCGAAAGCAAGAAATTGCAAGTAGATAAATAGGTACTGCTTTGGTGGGAAGGTAACAGCGTTCCGTGTGCCTCGACGTTGAGTCATGCCGGCCACATGACCACGGAAATGTCTTCGGACAGCGCTGGCTCTTCGGCTTGGAAACGGAGGTGAGCACCGCCCCCTAGAGTCGGATTCGACTGGCTCTCGAGCAAGGGAAACCTTTACCTAGGCCCCAGCCCTGACTTGGATGGCCCAGGCTAACCTAATCTCGTCAGCTCTCGGGAGCTAAGCAGGGTCAGCCCTGGTTACTACCTGGATGGGAGACCACCAAGGAAGTCCGGGGTCACTGTGATGAGATCAGGGTAGCCTGCGTGACCCAGCTCAGGGCTTCTTTCCAATATATATATTGTTTAAAAACTGGGCAACCTCTGCCTTCTTAACCTTCTTTTATACATGCATATTTTTACTCACCTGCGCAGCTCGGTGTAAATGGGAAGCACCTCCGGATGGCAGACGAAGGCAAATGCCAAAATGGGGATGGCGTAGGCCGTCTGCAAAGGAAAGGAAAGATCGGTCCGTGCTCAGTTCTGACTGCCCGTGCTGCGCGATGTCTCAGGCTAGAAACAGCATGTCTATAAACTCGGGGGGGGGGGGGGGGGGCGGTGAGTTGGCAGATGTACTCAACAGTTTGACTACCCATCTGCTACAGACGCCTACAAACATTTACAAGTTCATCTGCAAGTTCGTCTTTTGATGCCTCTTCTCCTCACCCAGAAATTCTTAATTCACTATCAGGCCCATAGCCAGGATTTTGTGGCTTGTGGGACAATTTTTCCCCCCTGGTGGGGTAGAAAGAAAAGCCATTTAGCCAAGAGAAAGCTGTTACCAGGATAGATCTCTAAATTGCAAGCTGTCGACCACTGTAGATGACAGTTCTCAGCTGCCGCAAGTTAATCACTTCTGCCAGCCTAAGCAACCATTCTGAGAATGAGCCGGCGGGTGGGGGTGATAACTTCTAGAGCCAAGAAAGTTAACATTTAGGCAGAAAAACTCTCTTAAAGGAGACCAGTTTCTTGACACAGAGTTTGAAGGGATCCTAGAGGTCACCTACTCCAACCCCCTGGCTTAGCGCAGGAATTAGTCAACTACAGCAACCCACTCTGCTTAAAGGAGCACATGCCTTTAAAAAAGTGTTTTAAATGACTAAACAAAGCATTTACAGGAGAAATTCACTATGCTGCCCACAGAAGACTTCAAGGACCCCTTAGGCTAACCTCAGAGCTGCCAGTGAAGAACTTGGCAACGCAGACATCATCTTTGTGCTCAACGGTGGTGTTGCGGCCATTATAATGGACGGGGGCCTCTTCGTAGTGTGTCCCATTGACGGAGCAGGTGATCTGGAATTTCTTGTAGATCACCTTTGGGAAGGGAATTAAAGACACTGAGTGTCAGGATGAGAAAAGGAAAAGCAGAAGAATGAGGAGTGACTGAAGAAACTACTCCCACCCTACATTCTACTTTCTACCCCAATTAATATCATATTGGTGTAGAAAGGAGATTGTCGGCAGGATCCATTTCTATTCTGTTCTGTTTCATAATGTCATGTTACATTATGTTGGTGGTGGTGGGAAATACCGCCAAGTCGCAGCTGACTTATGGCGATCCTGTAGGGTTTTCAAGGAAAGAGAAGTGCACAGGTGGTTTGTCATTGCCTGCCTCTGCATAGCAACCCTGGACTTCCTTGGTGGTCTTCCATCCAAATACTAACCAGGGCTAGGGATGGGCATGGACCGGACCACGGACCTAATTTCATCATGGATTGGGGGGTGTTCGTGGTCTGTTTGCCTGGTCCATGCATCTGCGGTTTTCAAGTGCACTTTCCTTGGGGGCACCTGTTTGAGGGGGCCATAACTCAGCCCCCTGAAATCCAGTCCTCACCAACCGTGGAAGGCAGGTAGAGGAGAGTCAGTTGGAGACTCACTGCAAGTTTGGTGTCTCTAGCCACGGTGGGGCTGTTCCAACACGTCCCGAAATCATGGACCGCATGAACCACTGACCAGTCCGTTAAACAAAAAAGTCAGCAAAAATTCGTGATCCGTGAAACCCACGGACCAATACGAACCTCTATTTTTCTGGCCTGTGCCCATCCCTAACTAGGGCTGACCCTGCTTAGCTTCCAAGATCTGACAACACTGGGCTAGCCTGGGTCATCCAGGTCAGTGCATATTATTCAGATACCCAGAGCAATATTCAGGTTTTCTGGAACACCAGTAATCTGAAATATTCAGGAATATCTGGAGCTGGCATTTTAAGGCTCCCAGACCCAGGGCTATTTTGGGGCAGGAACGCACAGGAACGGAGTTCCGGCTGGCTCTCAAGCTGGCCACGCCCAGCAGGAACTCATTAGCATAATAGGCCACACCCAACAGCAGAAACTCATTAGGATTGGCTACATTAGGGGTGTGTGGCCTAACATGGAAAGGAGTTCCTGCTACAAAAAAGCCCTGGGTTTTGACAACAAACAAGGTAAACAGAATAACAAGCAAAAGGTGGGTGTGGCTGGATGACCACACTTCTGGTAACATGGGGGTGCGGCCTAATGTGCTAATGAGCTGTGCTGTCAGGGGTGTGGCCTAATATGCTAATGAGTTCCTGATGTTGGGTGTGGCCTATTATGCTAATGAGTTCCTGCTGGGCTTTTTCTACAAAAAGAGCCCTGCCCAGACCTATTTTTGTTCGATTGTACAGGATTCCTGGGCAGTGGAAAGGGAGGGAGACAGAAGAGAGAGAACTCTCCCAGGCAGTGGAGTCAGATCTTAGCAACCCTGCTTTGCTTCCAGAACCTTATGAGATCAGGCTAGCCTGGGCCGACTACACTGTGTTATACACACTGGACAGCCTCTATAGAATAGTGGTTAGAGCACTTGACTAGGATCTGGGAGACCCAGGTTTGAATCCCGACTCGTGCCGTGGAAGCTCGCTGGGTGACCTTGGGCCAGTCACACACTTTCAGCCTGAACTACCTCCCAGGGTTGTTGTGAAGATGAACTAGATGAGAGGAGAATGATGTAAACGGCTTTTGGTCCCCACTGGGGAGAAAGGGAGGATATAAATGAAACAAATTAACTCAATTAAAGGCTCGGGAACGTTTTATCCACTATAAAGTCCGGCAAGGCTTTTGGGAGTTCAGAGATGCCAGGTCGACTCACCGAGACAAGAAAGAAGAACATACAAGTGAGCGAAAGTCCGCTGGTGTAACCTAGATAGCCTGTAAGGAGAAGGAGGTAAAGAAAGAGAGCCGTCAAGCTTTCATATGGAATCTGCTGAAAGATATTCGACTGGCCTGCTAGTTTATACCCTCGTCTGAAGAGCTAATCTAGAACGTTTCCATTTTGAGGACAGAATGCCAAAATAGTGCTTCTGATCAATAATTTATGGCATGTCTCTTATGGTGGCCCCTAATGGGATTTTCAAGACAAGAGATGTTAAGAGGTGGCTTGCCACTGCCTGCCTCTGCGTAGCAACCCCGGACTTCCTTGGTGGCCTCCCATCCAAGTGCTGACCAGGGCCAACCCCACTTCGCTTCCGAGAGCTGACGAGACTGGACTAGCTGGGACCCCCCAGGTCAGGGCTGAGACAAACAGAGGCGGCTTGCCACTGCCTGCCTCTGCATAGCAACCCCGGACTTCCTTGGTGGTCTCCCATCCAAGTGCTAACCAGGGCCAACCCCACTTAGCTTCCAAGTGCTGGCGAGACTGAGCTAGCCAGGGCCCTCCAGGTCAGGGCTGAGACAAACAGAGGTGGCTTGCCATTGCCTGCCTCTGCGTAGCAACCCTGGACTTCCTTGGTGGTCTCCCATCCAAGTGCTGACCAGGGCCAACCCCACTTCGCTTCCGAGAGCTGATGAGACTGAGCTAGCTGGGGCCCTCCAGGTCAGGGCTGAGACAAACAGAGACGGCTTGCCACTGCCTGCCTCTGCATAGCAACCCCGGACTTCCTTGGTGGTCTCCCATCCAAGTGCTCACCAGGGCCAACCCCACTTAGCTTCCAAGAGCTGGCGAGACTGGACTAGCTGGGGCCCTCCAGGTCAGGGCTGAGACAAACAGAGGCGGTTTGCCACTGCCTGCCTCTGCGTAGCCACCCTGGACTTCCTTGGTGGCCTCCCATCCAAGTCAAAACCAGGGCCAGCCCGGGCCATCTGTGTCAGGGCCCCTTAGCAAGGAGGAGTGAAAAACTGTCCTTTCTCTCTCTCTCAGCCTCTCTCTCTCTCTCTCCTTTCTAATACTCCCTCTTCGTTTCCTGTGTGGCACACTCGGAGGCCTTCTTGCCACAATAGGTGAGCAAGCGCAGTCAACCAAACTAAGAAGCGAATAGGCGGGAAAAGGCCCGACGGCCTCGCCTCCACTTGCATCAATGTACAATTGAGAAGTCTCCGTCTGACCCCCCAGGCTAAGAAGCAACGGTCCCACTTCCTTCTTTACTTATTATGCTCCTGATCTATTAGCCTTGATAACGGGCGCGGGAGCCGAGCCAGAACAACACCCACCCCTAACGTTAGGCAAACACTCCGTTAAGGGAGGTGACGTAGCCTCTCCCACACACAACAATTTCCAGGCACTGCTCATAAAGGGGAAATTCCTGGAAGCCACCCGCTTTATGACCAGTGTGGATCAAGGCCGTGCCCCAGCTCTCCAACAGGGGGCAGCAAAGAGGTGCCAACCAATACAGGGAACACAAGTAACAAACATGGCCGTGAACTCTTCGCTAGAAGGCCATCTACCCTGCAGTGATGCAAACACACGACCACGCGCAAACACATGACATGCGTCTCTGCCCAAACGTGCACAGCCCCCTCTTGATCCGGTACCGCTTCCCCAAGCCACGCTCGGTTGTGCAGGCGTTACCACTTACCCAAGTGTTTCATCAGAGCTAAGGGCAGGATGACACCGACGCTGACAATGATGATCAAAACGTTCCCGTCCATGTACCACTCGCTGCAAAAAAACCACCAAACAAAATCAAGGTCAGGGCAGCCAAAGGATGCTGAGGCTTAGTCCTGAAGCGGACTGAAGGAGACAGGGTTGCCAGCCCCCAGGTCTGGGTGGGGGTTCTCCCGCTTCTGGGCGCTTCAATCCACCCCTGCCCAAAAGCGACCACCCGCCCGGCCACCCCTCTCCCTCCCCTCTTCCCCAATTTAAAGGACTTCAGCTGATCGGCAGAGACCACATGGCCCGTCGACCAGCTGGAGGGCCCTTTAAATCCAGCTGGAGGGAGCGGTCGCAGGCCGCATGCTCGACTCACAAAAAGACCCATTTAAAGGGTCTTTTTGCCAACCCAGCATGCACCTGCAACAGCCCCTCTCATCCACCTAAAGGACCAATGTCCTGTCATCCAAAAAACCAAAGCAAACAACAAAGCTCAGGCCGATGAGGGGCGTACCCCATAGTGGGATTTACAACCTGGAGACTCTGTTTATTTGTCTATTAAACATTTAAGAGGACTACAGCCCAGACGAAAACTGGGCTGGAAATACGTTGGACCCTTTATGGTTGTGCGCAAGGTGGGGGAGGTGGCTGTTGAACTTGCCCTGCCTAAATCTCTTAAAGATGTACATCCTGTGTTTCATTACAGTCTGCGAAATGGGACCCGGTTACGAACGAGTGGAGACCATGACCACCAGCCCTTCACCTCTGATGATGAATGGTGAACCATACCAAGAGGTGGATGAGACAACTGGTCCCCATAGGATATAATGGAGAATCGATCTGTGGGTATCTGGGGCTCTGGGGGGCTGTTTTTTTTTTTGAGGTAAGGTAAAGGTAAAGGTTCCCTTGCTGGAAAGCCAGTCGAATCCGACTCTAGGGTTGCGGTGCTCATCTTCGTTTCCAAGCCGAAGAGCCAGCGCTGTCTGAAGACATTTCCATGGTCACGTGGCCGGCATGACTAAACACCAAGGCGCACGGAACACTGTTACCTTCCCACTGAAGTGGTACCTCTTTATCTACTTGCAATTTCTTGCTTTTGAACTAGGGTTGCCAAATAATTCTTCGCCGGGAGCAGGGGGCTCCTGGCCGGTGTCGGGTGAGTGTGTGCGCACAAAGCGTGTGCGCCGCATGCACATCACCCAGAAGTGATGTGGGCACGCTGGGGGCGGGGCCACGGCCATACAAGGGAAAACCATAGAATTTTCCCTTGTATGGCCGTGGCCCCGCCCCCAGCGTGCCCGGCGTGCCTACATCACTTCCTAGTGACGCGCACGGCGGGGGCGGGGTTCCCCCCGGGGCCCGATTCCGCTGCAGCGGAAATCGGACCTCCAAAGTGGGGGTTTCCCCGCCCCCCGGCCCGATTTGGCAGCCCTATTTCGAACTGCTAGGTTGGCAGGAGCTGGAACTAGAACTGCTAGGTTGGCAGGAGCTGGAACTCACTCCGTCATGCGGCAAAGTTGGTGGTGCCTCTCCTGAAAAAAACCTCCCAAGTTTCAAAAAGATTGGACCAGGGGGTCCAATTCTATGAGCCCCAAAAGAAGGTGCCCCATCCTTCATTATTCCCTACGGAGGGAAAGCATTTAAAAGGAATGTGGTCCCTTTAAGTGTGACAGCCAGAACTCCCTTCAGAGTTCAATCACCTAGTGACATCACATCCTGGCTCCACCCCCAAAGTCTCCTGGCTCCACCCCCAAAGACCCCAGATATTTCCTGAGTCAGACCTGGCAACCTTAATTTTACTGGACCAACTGACCTCCTCTCAAGTGGTCTGGCTACATAACAGTTTTGGCACCATCTAGGGCTTCATATACGCTCAGGCATCGCCAGGACATTACGATGTAACCTTAAACGTGGACTATCTTTATCTCTTAGAACTCGAAAACACTTTTCTTTTCCTTATGTGGTCAACATTTCGTTTTGTATACGTACCCACAAGAGGACTTGCAAGTATCAGGAGCGGGAACCAGCCATGAGCTGGCCTGGCTCCTTCTCTTTCACACATGTTTATCTCCCTCATGGACACGTGCAGTTGCTCCATGAGTCTCAGGGAACAGCCAAACTCTCTAGCTCCTGAGGCCAAAGTCTTAAATATTGTCCATTTACTTTTTAAATAGCTGAGAAAGCGGAAGTCAAACTACATAGCAACAGGAGGAATTAACCCATTGGGGTCCCCAATCAGCAAGCAATTTGAGGATTTTGAGAAAAGGTAATTGGGGTGCCACCACAAAATGACTTCCGTGTGGGCAGGTCCAATCACAAAATGGCTGCCTTGGCAGGAATGGCTCATCACATAATATTGAAAGGTTCCACAAAAGAAACTGTTTCTAAAGGGGGGGAAAATCCTCTGGAAAAAGCAGTTGGCAATGGAGAAGTGGTAGGAGAGAAGGGGTATTTAATTCTCCTCAGATCTGCTGTTTTTCCCTCTCAAACTACCCTCTCCACAGCTGTTTTTACTTTTGGGTTGTCAACCTCAAGGTGGTGGCAGTAGATCTCCTGCTACTACCGTTGATCTCCGGGTGGCCAAGGTCAGATCGCCTGGAGAAAATGGCTGCTTAGGAGGGTGGACTTTACAGCATTATACGCCAGAGCTGGCAACCTTATTTTACCCCTATTCGTTCGGTATTTACTTTGCTGTGGACAAGGAAATGGCCATCGGTCTAATGTTTACCCGCAGCTATGTAAAGTTCAGTCAGCCCGAACTCGGGTATAAACAGGGGAGAAGTTATGACAATTTGTGAGGGGAAAGCTCCCCTTCCTTCTCACCATTTCTGTGTGGACATTTGCGACACACTGCTGAGCGGCGGAGAGCGGTGGGCGTGGGTCCAGAATTCTCCTCGGCAAGGAAGGCATGTGAAAGCCCTGAGCGTATCCATTTTTAGAAGGGAAACTGAGCCAAACAAGAACAGCTGTTTCTCTCCATAAAACTACTCTGAAAGCCTCACAGGAGATGGAGGCTTGGAGGGAAGGCCAAAGGGCAGGGGTGGAATGGGGGGAGGCCTTCCCTCCCACAGGCCCTCTCCAGTTTCATTCCAGGTCACTGTGGCCATCATCTGGCTCCACGAGGGAAGGTCGATGGGTGTTCAGGGTTCTTAAAACCATCAACAAAACGGCCAGTGTAACTTCCCAGCTGACCTTACGGTGCTATTCTTGGGTGTTTTTACTGACCCTGTCTATTAAACATAAGGTCTTCATTGAAAAGCTGTTTGTAACTGTCACCGTGTTTGATGAGTACGAACTGGAAATCGCCCAAGGCTGAGGAAAGCGTTTGAGGTAGTGGAAATGGGTAAATTAACTGCTTACCGCTTTAGGAAAGGTTAGATAGCAACGAGTTTGGGTTAGAGACAGGGTGGCCAGCTCCGGGTTGGGAAATTCCTGGATACTTGGGAGGGTGGAGCCTGTAGAGGGTGGGGTTTGAGGGGGGGAGGGGCCTCAGCAAGGTATAAAGCCACGGAGTCCACCCTCCAAAGCAGCCGTTTTCTCCAGGGGTCACTGCCGCAGGAAGTGGCGGTGGCTACAAGCACAGACAGCTTCAAGAGGGGATTGGATAAATATATTATTATTATTTTAATT
>NW_015173760.1:40802-68013 GCF_001447785.1 Gekko japonicus
TTTTTTTTAAAGGACGGCGATATGCGCTTGGGCGAAGCTTCGCCCTGCCGTTTGTATTAAAAAGAAAAGAAAAGGGCTTTACTGTAGCGTTTCGGAGGCGTCCGGGACCTCAGGGAGGCTACTGTGCTCTTTAAACTTTAAAGGTAAGTCCTTACCTTTAAAGTTTAAATGTATGACATTCTATGGATGGCTGCCTATGCGCATGCGCATGGACGGGCGTATTGCGCATGAACGGGCGTATTGCGATGGGTTCCGCTGTGAGGGAGGTAAGTGTGATCGCGTTTCTGCCGGCATAAACTGCACCGGTTCCAACCGGTACAGTTTATGCCGGCAGAAACGCCCCGTCTGAATGCACCCTCTGTCTAGGGTCAATGATGCTGGGTGGGGGCTACAGTGGGAGGGCTTCTGGAGTTCTTGCCCCACTGGTGGACCTCCTGATGGCACCTGGTATTTCTGGCCACTGTGTGACACAGAGTATTGGACTGGATGGGCCATTGGCCTGATCCAACATGGCTTCTCTTACGCTCTTATGCCTGGGGCAGTGATGCCCTGTGTTCTTGGTGCTTGGGGGGCAACACTGGCTGGCCCCACTGGTGGATCTCCTGATGGCACCTGGGGTTTGGCCACTGTGTGACACAGAGTGTTGGACGGGATGGGCCATTGGCCTGATCCAACATGGCTTCTCTTATGTTCTCATGTTCTTACCTCGGTCATCTGGAGATCAATCGTAATAGTGGGAGATCTCCAGGTGCCACCTGGAGGTTGGCAAGACTGGTTAGAGAGGTGGTCTCCTTTCTTTTTTGGAATAAGTCTGCCACACGAAGTGTTAACGGAAAAGAATCTTTCCCTCTGTTTTCTCTCCAATAGCCGTAAGTCTGGTGTAGCGTTATTGTTTATTTTACAAACGGAAGGCCCCGCAGGGAAGCTCAGGAATCGAACTGGGTGTCGTTCTGCTTACCCCTCGGTGCGCTCCTTCAGTCCCAAGAAGGTCTGAATCACGAGAGGCAGCTCGGATTTAACAATGAACAAGTAACTGGACATGGCTGTGAAAAGAGAAAGCTGTCAGGGTGGCCCAAATTCCTTTTTTGGCCTGTCGGTGAGGAGAGATGGATGAATGGAACTACAGTGCGTTCCGCCAAGAGACGCTCCCCTGCGCGAGTAAACATCATTTGCACAGTTTGTTACCCTGAGGTAATTTTTTTTTTTAAACTTCAGGGGACAGCAGCCCTGACTTCTCCCCCTCTCGGACCCGGCAGGAGAAACGATCTATCGGTAAAAACGACCTCTTACCTCCGATGTTGTGCATTGAGATGATCACAGCGGCCACCACCTTCCCTCCGTGGCCAAAGGCCCTGAATCCCAGCTGTTCATAAGCTCTGATTCCTGGATGAGAACGAGAGAGCGCAACGTAGATCTCGGAAATCGTTTCAATGGTCCCCTAAGAACTCTTGGCCTTGGCCTGGACGGGACAGCCTAGCCCGATCTTGTCGGATCTCAGAAGCTAAGCTGGGGTCGGCCCCTGGTTAGCACTTGGATGGGAGACCATAACGAAGTCCAGGGTTGCTACGCAGAGGCAGGCAAGGGCAAAGTGTCCAAGCATTTAGGGGCAACCCCTACTTAGCTTCCGAGATTAAGCTACTCTGGGCTTACTGGGGGAAAATTATCTTCCTCTTTTACATGAACTTCTCTCTGAGAAAGGCAGGGTATAAATAAATCTAGCTAGGGGTCATTTCCTGCAGGAACGCACAGGAGCGGTGCTCCGGCAGTAAAAAGCCCAGGGGGCGGGCACATGCAACAAGCCCCACCCCCTGCTCCCAGCAGCCCTCAGTCAGAGCAAGAAGCAGCCAGGTAAGTTGCAGAGCTCCCCCCCCCCCAGCCCCCGCCCCGGTTCAAAACAGTCCAGTGGCACTTTTAAGACCAAGTTTTATTCAGGTACAAGCTCTCCCTCCTTAGCGAGGACAGATCTGCACATTCCCCCCCCCCCACAATAGCTAGGAACCCAAAAGAGTCACGTATGGTAATGAGCTCCTGCACCTCTTTTTCTACGAAATGACCCCTGAATCTAGCACAATAGCTTTGCCCCTGTAAGGAGTGTTTTATAGGGAGGGAGACATGTACTATCCACAGTATAGACTTATATAGTCTAAGCCGTCTGAAATCGATGGCCCTAAGACTGCGATAACTCTGCGTGGATTTGCACCGTCAGTTCCTTGCCTACCCTCTGAAATGGATCGACCCTGCAGATCTTCTGCTTGCATTTTACAGGGTTGCCAGCCTCCAGGTGGGGCCTGGAGATTTCCCACTTTTCCAACTGATCTCCAGACTACAAAGGCCAGTTCCCCTGGAGGAAATGGCTGCTTTGGAGGGCGGACTCCGTGGCATTGTAGCATGCTGAGGCCCCTCCCCTCTCCAAACCCCATCTCCTCCAGGCTCCACCCCCAAAATCTCCAGGTATTTCCCAACCCAGAGCTGGCAACCGTCCTTTTCCAGTTCTGAGGTGGCTTCTCTGCCTCCCGGACCTGCCCTCTGCCAAAGCCCTCCTTCCCTCCTCCCCAACCCCAGAACGAGGCCAACCCTTCTTCGCTTTTGAGCTCTGATGATTCCAAGAGCCAAACTGGACATTCTGGGTGACATAATTGCTCACTGCCACATGCGTGAACTGGGGAACTTAAACTTGAACTGGGGAACTTACCTTCTTTTGCTCTGTTTGGCCCCGGAGTGCCGCGAAAGAGCAAGAGGGGCCTCCGGTTTCCCTCCCGTGCCCTTTTCGCCAGCAGAAATGGCAGGGGAGGCAAATCAGAAGTCCTTCCTCCCCCCCGCCCCCTTGCAGCATTCCATAGCGAAACAGAGCACGCTTTCCAGGTACGTTCCCCAGTTCATACGTGTAACAGTGCTGGGATGGGCATCCATGTCTGGACTCATGTCACCAGTGTTCCCTCTAAGCTGAGTGTGAGTTAGCTCACAGTTTTTTAGCCTCCGGCTCACACATTTTTGTCTTAGCTCAGGAAGGATGGCTCCAGAGCCAACTAATTTATTGTTGTTGTTGTTGTTCAGTCGCACAGTCGAGTACGACTCTTCGCGACCCCATGGACCAGATCACGCCAGGCCTTCCGGTCTTCCGCCGTCCTCTGAAGTTTGCTCAACTTCATGTTCGTTGCATCGATGACACTGTCTAACCATCTCATCCTTTGCCGTCCCCGTCTTCTTTGACCTTCAATCTTTCCCAGCATCAGGGTCTTCTCCAGTGAGCGCTCCCTTCTCATTGGGTGGCCAAAGTATTTGAGCTTCAGTTTCATTATCTGGCCTTCCAGGGAACAGTCAGGGTTGATTACTTTTAGGACTGACTGATTTGATCTTCTTGCAGTCCAAGGGACTCTCAAGACTAATTTAAAGGACTCATTTATGCAGTAGCCAAATCACTCGCTCACAGCTTGAATGCCAATAGCTCACAGAGTAGCATTTCTGCTCACGGGACTCCACAGCTTAGAGGGAGCATTGCAAGTCACATGTAGCGTCTCAATTTGGCTCTCGGCTATTCGGTTATGGGTATCTTTGCAGGAGGAATGGCACACCAAGCAAGCCTCTGAATACCAGTGGTCAGGAGGCGACATCAAGGCCCTGGCCTCTATACCCCACTTGCCCTCCTGTGCAACTAGCTGGCCACCGTGTGAGACAGGATGCTGGACGAGATGGACCACTGGTCTGATCCAGAGGGACTCTTCTTGTGTATACAGCTCTTTGGAGTCTGATATGGCTCAAAAGAGAGATTATAACACATGGTGCATACCCTCGTCCCAGTTTTGATTCTTGGGAAAGGAGATTCTGGAGATCTTTTTTTTTTTTGACCACTGGCCACACTAGAACTATGAACGACACACAAAAAAATCTGTGTATGCCATATGAATCACAGCCTTTACTGTAGCGCAAGAGTCCAGTAGCAACTTAAAGACTAACAGCATTTGGGGCAGGAGAGGAGTTTCCATGAGTCACTGCTCACTTTTAGTACAATGCCACGGAGTCCACCAGAAGTGACTCAAGAAAGCTCATCCTCGGCCACAAATCTTGTTAGCCTTTAAGATGCTACGGGACTCTTGCTCTTTTCTACTGCTGCAGATGAACTAATGCAGCTACGCGCAGGGCTCTTTTTGTAGAAAAAGCCCAGCAGGAACTCATTAGCATAACAGGCCACACCCAACAGCAGAAACGCATTAGCATATTAGGACACACCCCTAACAGCACAGCTCATTAGCATATTAGGCCACACACCCCATGTTACCAGAAGTGTGGTCATCCAGCCACACCCACCTTTTGCTTCTTATTCTGTTTACTTTGTTTGTTGTCAAAACCCAGGGCTTGTTTTGTAGCAGGAACTCCTTTGCATGTTAGGCCACACACCCCTAATGTAGCCAATCCTAATGAGTTTCTGCTGTTGGGTGTGGCCTATTATGCTAATGAGTTCCTGCTGGGCGTGGCCAACTCAGGAGCCAGCCGGAACTCCGTTCCTGTGCGTTGCTGCCCCAAAATAGCCCTGCGGCTAGCCATCTTGAGCCATAGCCTTTATTGAACCACCTCCAACTTCTTAAAATTATATACATGGCACACCTCCAGACATAACAGTAAAACTTCTCCTGCTTCCACTCCCCACAAACGTAACGTATCATTTGGGCTTCGCACTGCCCACTGCAGCGACCCATAGGGTCATTCAGAAGTCCTCCTGGAGCTCCCAACTTACCCACGACTCCGGCACATTGCAGCAGCAGGTGAATGGAATAGGAGGAGAGCAAAGCGATGCTGATCAGAAGCACCCTGGGGAAAGGAGGACAAAGGTGGCGTCAGTCCTAAACTCCTCTGCCAGGAATTAGTATGCAGTCTAGATCAGGGGTCCCCAACAGGGTACCCGTGGGCACCAACATGTTTCCTGGTGCCTTGCCAAATCCTTTTAGAAAGTGGGTGGGGCGACGTAGGGCTTTTGCCCAACAGGGTTTCTGACTGACTGTGCAGATGAACAGGCAAAGCAGAGCTTCCGCCTGAAACGCTGAAGAGTTACCACGGGACTTATGCATTGCCTCACCCCCTGCCATTTTGTGGTTGGGTCCGCGTCCTGTGGCGGACACTTTGCAACTGAAGAAGAGAGAGAACAGATTGGATTTATACCCCACCCTTCACTCAGAGCGGCCTACAAACTCCTTTCCCTTCCCCTCCCCACAACAGACACCCTGTGAGGTAAAAGAAGACGACATTGGATTTATACCCCACCCTTCACTCGGAGTCTCAGAGTGGTTTACAAACTCCTTTCCCTTCCCCTCCCCACAACAGACACCCTGTGAGGTAGGCAGGGCTGAGAGAGCTCTGAGAGAACTGTCCTTGAGAGAACAGCTCTGAGAGAACTATATGGCTTGCCCAAGGTCATCCAGCAGCTGCAAGTGGAGGAGTGGGGGAATCAAACCCGGTTCTCCCAGATTAGAGTCCGTGCACTTAACCACTACACCAAACTGCCCCTTGTCAGAATCCCGAAGGTGCCCCCAGCCTCAAAAGGGTTAGGGCCACTCATTGAGACGCTTGGATTCTCCCGGCCCCAACCTCAGATCCAACCCCAGGCAGCCCGGGGCTTTGAAGCTCTCCCGGGAAGAGGACCCCCGTGGGCGTGGCACTCACACAAAGAGGACGATCCCGGTGGTGCTCATGGCATAGGCCAAGCCTAGGATGCCGCTGCCCATGATGGCGTTGCTCAGGTTGAAGACGGACATCCCAAACGATGTCTTCCCTTCGAACTGCAAGCCGGGGCGTTGGGGGGAGACAAAAGACAGGTCAGGGAAAACGGCGAGGGGGGAGGAGCATCAGCGGGAAAGAAAAAGGGGGCGGGGATTGGAAGGCACGGGAGGAAGGAGGGACAGCTGAAGCTTGAACTGAGGGGGGACTTGGAGATGTCGAATCAGGTGCCACCGATGGTTTTTTGTTTTAAAAATGTTATGGCTGTGGCATTTCACTTGGCCTTTCAGCTGTTGGAGTTCAACACCCTGAAATAAAGGGACGCTTGGAAAAGGGTCACGGGAGCAGGCGGCTGCGTTTCCATCCACCTTACGGGCGCTGTCCAGTAGGACCCCGCAATGCTCCTGCAATTACATTCTGCAGCACACTTGTCATCGCTGCACAATATGGGGGGAAGAGTGTACAAAATAAAAGCACACCCACTGCTGGTAAAATGCTATAAACCCTGCAGGAGAAGTTCATCATGGAGGGATAATATCTGGTCAACAGCAGTTACGGGCTGCTAATGGAGGTGGGTCTCCCCAGTGGAAGGTGGCTTCCCCCTGAGGCAAGAAAAAGCCTCTTGTGTCAAGGACAGACCCTTTCCGCAGGAGGAAAATGCTTCCACTGCTCTGCCGGATCCAACGAAACATATTTATCGTGCAAAAAACTGATTTTACAAAGAGGTCCCATTGACTGTGAGCATGGTACTACGGAGGTGGCAGGTCATCAAGATTGAAGAATCTGAAGCGTAGGGAGGCTTTTCTTGCCTACGTACCTACAACACTACAGCAGTCAGCCGGCTTTTCCACATTCTCATTTCCTGGCTTGAGTGTTCCTGTTGCTTCTCAGGGCAACTGCTGCTCACTGTAGTTCCAGGAAATCAAATTTCCCAGAGAGATTTTGCTCCCTCTAGTGGTCAATTCAATATGACATTGCGTTACGTCCGGCAGAAAAACCTGCAGTTTAAATCTGCAGGGAGAGAACGCCGGGTATAAACCGATGTAATATTGAGTCAACCACTAGAGGGAACAAAACACATGCAGAACAGGGGCGGGGAAAGCCCCGAAGCAACAGGAAAACACGAGCCAAGAAAAATGAGAATGCGGGAAAGTCCAAGAGCAAAAGGGGAAACAGTCATAGTGCAAAAGGCAGAGGTTAACAAGAAAGGCATGGAGGGGAAGGAGAGATTAGGGACAAAAATCAAATCAGAATCACAAAAAGGAAAGGTAGAGAGTTATAGCATGGCTTAAAGGACTGAAGTCCAACAGCAGGAAAATGGATGAACCACTAAAAGACTGTGGGCCAGGCAGTCACACATTTGATTACTCCCCGGTACAATAAAATCCCTTGACATATAAAGCTGGCACACCAAACAGAAGGATATGAGTTTAAACTTCTCCCATGACTTCTGACGAAGGGGGCTTTGACGCTCAAAGTCTCATACCCCCAAATTCTTATAGGTCACGACGAAGAAGAAGGAGAAGAAGAGGAGGAGGAGGAAGAAAAGGAGGAAGAAGAGGAGAAGGAGGAGATTGGATTTATACCCCGCCCTTCACTTGGAGTCTCAAAGCCACTTACAGACTCCTTTCCCTTCCCCTCCCCACAACAGACAACCTGTGGGGTAGGTGGGGCTGAGAGAGCTCTTTCAAGAACTGCTCTTTCAAGGACAGCTCTCGTCAGAGCTATGGCTTGCCCAAGGTCATCCAGCCAAGTGCAAGTGGAGGAGTGGAGAATCAAACCCGGTTGTCCCGGATTAGAGTCCGCGCACTTAACCACGACACCAAACTGGTGCTACCGGACTCGAATCTAGCTCTTTGACTGTACACCAACACGGCTACCCTCCTGAAACCCTCCTGAAACTTTTCACGGCATGCTAATTTTTGTATTTGACATGGGAGAAAATCCATGACAGTTTCCCCTCACCCCCAGTCTGCAACCCAAATGACAGTGCCCAGCAGAAGCCACCCTCTGTGCCCTTCTGTCGACCGCGTGCTCCAGCTCTTAGTGCCCAAGATCGCCCAGAAGGGGTCAAAGGGGAGCAGTGCCGCCACCGAAGACAGGAGGAGAAGGTAGAGGCCGTGATACCTCCGTTGCTCGGTACAAGATATTGGCCAACCTCGTAAAATCGGAGGAAGCAGCGCTATATGCGACCGGGCAGAGGACAGTCGACTGCTGCCTACTGCAGTTCCAGGAAATCAAATCTCCCAGAGAGGTTTGGGAGCCAAGGATTCTATCTAGGAGGGGATTGGGAAATCTGGACGCCGTGACCACTTACATCAGTGAACTGGCTCAGTTTCTTAGTGACAATGTGGGGCAGGAACTCCTCCTGTTCCATCATGGCAGACTCTTCTCCCTCGTAGCTGAAAAGAGAAACAGGGTCAGCACGGCGGATGTAGCGCCCCCCCCCCTGCAGTAGTCATCAATGCTCCCTCTAAGCTGTGGAGTCCTGTGAGCAAAAATTCTACTTTCTGAGCTGCTGGCAGGGCTCTGGGCTACTGGCATGAATAAATATGAGCAGGTGATTGGGCTACCGCATAAACTCCCTAAACTGAATCCCTCTTTTCCATCCTCTCCACTCCTCAGCTGGGCGCTCCCCTTTTCCCCACGTCCGCCCATTCCCACGCCTCCTGCCTGTCTTTATTCTCCGGGACTCACCCATCCTCCAGCGTGGATGCCTTTTCACTGTCAGGTATGGTCCCGTTGAGGCGCTCGGTGCACTCCCCCTCGCCCATCTTCTGCATCTCCATCTTCGAGGTGTGGGGTATGCTCGTTGGGTTCGTGATTACGCAACCACAGGGGGGTAAATCACGCGGCAGAGTGACAGGGGCAGATCAGCAGCACACCTGGGGGGGACACGGAACAGACGAAGACGTTTGCAGAGAACCACAGAGGGCTGAAACGAGGGCGGAATTGAGAAACCTGCACGTTTGACTCCCAGCTGGGGATGGGTGTGGACCGGGGGGGGGGGGACTGCACAGTAGTGCACTGCTCCCAAATTTAGTTGAGTTCAGCACATCCCAAGGAACTGGCAGTGATTCCTACCTCACGCCTGAGGGAAAGTCTGTCCTGACAGAAGGTGGGTGAGGGCGGATGTTACCCAGTCCACCTTCCCACCCGTCCTCGACGCAAGAGCTAGCATGTTACCCTGTCTGGAGCTCCCGCACAGTCTAATATCCCAGATGGATCCCATGCGCTCCTCCCGAGAACCTCTCGAGAACCTCCCTGCCTCTCCCTCTATCCCGAAACGGTGCAACAAGGAAAATCCAAGATGGCGCTCAGTCAAGGACGCCGATCAGTCCTACTCACTTGGCATAATTTAGTCCGCTTTCTAAATCCAGGCTTTCAAAAGTTGAAGGGTGGGGGAGGGTGGAGGTTCAGTACCTGGGTAGCCCAGAGGCAACAGGGATGGGAAAGAGCTGCCATTGGCCACTGAGAGCCAGTTTGGTGTAGTGGTTAAGTGCATGGACTCTAATCTGGGAGAACCGGGTTTGATTCCCCACTCCTCCACTTGCACCTGCTGGATGACCTTGGGCAAGCCGTAGTTCTGGCACAGCTGTCCTTGAAAAAGAGCAGTTTCTGTCAGAGCTCTCTCAGCCCCACCTGCCTCACAGGGTGTCTGTTGTGGGAAGGGGAAGGGAGAGGAGATTGTAGGCCGCTCTGAGACTCCTTCAGGGGGGAGTGAAGGGCAGGGTATAAATCCAATCTCTTCTTCTTCTTCAGGTGAGGGAAGACCGACAAAGCAGATGGTTTTTTTGATTGCACCGAAAGCGTGAATCCTAACATTTCAGTCCTCTCGGATATCCGATCCTTCAGGACATCTAGTCCTGTACAGCCTATTCTGCCCTATCTTTCCACAGGGGAGGGGGGTGGGGATTGTCAGGGGAAACCAGCAGGCAGGCATCCCCCTTCCCTCACCCACAGATTTCCCCCTTCGGAGTCCCCGCCAGACTTCTGAGTCTCCAGTTTAGATTATATACGCAACCTCCACGTCATTTAGAAAGGGTGCTTTTTTTTGTTCTTTTCTTGCCCAAGCGATCTTTGAAACCAGACCTGAACTGGCGGAAACTTACCTGTAGCCTTCTCGGCACACTTGAAGTTTCCCCAGCAAGGGGAACAGGGGCTACCTGGAACCAGGGGTCATTTCGTAGAAAAAGAGGTGCAGGAGCTCATTAGCATAACTCGTTAGCATAACACATTTGCATATGCCACACCCCCTGACATCACCGGAAGTGTGTCAGAAGGCAACACCCGCCGCTCAGGCTCCACTGGACTGTTTTGGTGCTAGCTATTGGCGGGTGGGAATGCGCAGATCTGTCCTCGCAGAGGAGGGAGAGCTTGTACCTAAAGGTGGGCCATAGGGGGGGCTCTGCAACTTGCCTGGCTGCTTCTTGCTCCTCGTGGCCCAACTGAGGGCTGCTTGGAGCAGGGGGCGAGGCTTGTTGCATGTGCCCGCCCCCTGGGCTCCTTACTGCCGGAGCTCCGCTCCTGTGTGCTCCCGCAGGAAATGACCCCTGACTGGAACCATTTCAGGTCAGCTCAGGAGGGGTGTGCCTGAAGTACCTTCGAGCCACAGCTGACTTATGGCGACCCCAGCAAGGGGCTTCCAAGGCAAGTGAGAAGCAGAGGTGGTTTGCCCCGGCCTTCCTCTGCAGAACCTTCCTTGGTGGCCTCCAACCCAAGTACCGACTCTGCTTAGCTTCCAACTTATGGCGACCCCAGCAAGGGGCTCTCAAGGCAACTGGGAGGCTGAGGTGGTTTGCCATGGCCTTCCTCTGCAGAACCTTCCTTGGTGGCCTCCCACCCAAGTACCGACTCTGCTTAGCTTCCAACTTACGGCAACCCCAGCAAGGGGCTCTTGAGGCAACTGGGAGGCAGGGGTGGTTTGCCATGGCCTTCCTCTGCAGAACCTTCCTTGGTGGCCTCCCACCCAAGTACCGACTCTGCTTAGCTTCCAACTTATGGCGACCCCAGCAAGGGGCTTCCAAGGCAAGTGAGAAGCAGAGGTGGTTTGCCATGGCCTTCCTCTGCAGAGCCTTCCTTGGTGGCCTCCCACCCAAGTACCGACCATGCTTAGTTTTCCAATTTACGGCAATCCCAGCAAGGGGCTCCCAAGGCAAGTAAGAAGCAGAGGTGGTTCACCATCGCCTTCCTCTGCAGAGCCTTCCTTGGAGGGCTCTCATCCAAGTACTAACCAGGGTTGACCCTGCTTAACTTCCAGGATCTGATGAGAACGGGCTATGTATGTCCCCCAAAGAGCATTACGCTCCATGGATCAGCATCTACTGCTGGTCCCCGGCTCGAAGGAGGTCCGGTAAGCCTCAACCAGAGCAAGACCCTTTTCAGCTCTGGCACCAATCTGGCGGAGCGCTCTCCCAAACAGGATCCGGGCCCTGCAAGACCGATTGCAGTTCCACAGGGGCTGTAAAATGGAGATATTCCACCAGGCCTATGGTTAGGGTCATCAGGTCTCACCTTTGGTAGGGCAGGGGGCTCCTGGCTCCTCACTGGGACTCTCCTGCCCCGTGAAAAGCGCGCATAGCACGATGACGTCACCAGTAGTGACACCATCACACTAGGGCCATCTTATGACGACACTCTAGCGTTCAGGGGGGAAACTCTATGGTAACCCTACAGTTCCCCCCCTGAATGCTAGAGTGTCACTGTGCGATGGCCCTGGCGTGGCTGGTAGCGGATTGGGGATACTGAAATCAGGGGATCCCCTGGCCCCACCGGAGGGATGGCAACACTACCTATGGCTGAGGCGTCACAGATCTCTTAGTACTGGCCTCCCCCCGCATGGCTCCATCTCGTGCCGTTCTTTCTCATCCAGCCACCTCTTGCAGTTACCATCTACCACACATATGTGGAATTGATTCAGGAGTAGCTGCATTTAATTGGCGCCACCGCTTGCAACTTGATGGTCCAATATGCACTGGTGTTTCCCACCGTTGTGCGAACGATCTCACATCGTCTCACAAATTTCTGTCTGCATTTCGTGCCGCATCCGCTCTCCTATTGTTTCATCTCAGCATCGGCCGTCTGCATCTTTGTATTGCCATTTAGCGGTGACTCCGAGGTCACTCCGTCGTCTCACTGCCTTATCTGAATGGGGTTTTAAGGCGGTACTGCTGGGTGTCTCATGTTTTTTACCCAGCTCATTCCGTCTTTCCTGCCCCCGCCTCCTCGTTCCGTCTTTCCTCCCCCGCCCCCCCCCTGCCAGGTCACCATCTTTTACTTTCTGTGTTGGGGATTTGCAGATGCTGTTTCCTCCCCACAGCACAATGCAGCGCAGTGCCCTGCCGGCGCCCCTGGGAGGCTGCCCCCCCCCACCGCGTTCTCCCTAAACAACTTGCATCATGATGCAGACAGAGGAGAGCTTTATAGTGAGCCAAATGGGAAGCCAGCGCCACAGCAGCACGGAACAGCTTTACACAGCAAATGCAGATTGGGCCCATGTTATTATTAACTGAGGTTACATTAGGTTTTTTTAATGACTATTGATATTGTGTTTGATTATTATATTGTACTATGTTATTGTATAGAAATATTGGTTTCTAAAAGTCTCCTGCCTTCGCCCCCCCCCTGCCAGGTCACCATCTTTTACTTTCTGTGTTGGGGATTTGCAGATGCTGTTTCCTCCCCACAGCACAATGCAGCGCAGTGCCCTGCCGGCGCCCCTGGGAGGCTGCCCCCCCCCACCGCGTTCTCCCTAAACAACTTGCATCATGATGCAGACAGAGGAGAGCTTTATAGTGAGCCAAATGGGAAGCCAGCGCCACAGCAGCACGGAACAGCTTTACACAGCAAATGCAGATTGGGCCATACACTCGGATTTCAGGCAGCAGTTAACTGCCTAATCATCTCTTCAAGGATACAGAAGGTGATGCAGGCTGAAAAAAGGGTCTTGTTGTTCTGACTGCACAATTTGCCATGGTTCTCCAAGGGCCTTATAACATATATACCATTCCTAGTTAAGTATCACAGTGCTGCTTCTGCCCTAACACTCTAAGACCTACTGATAATTCGTTCTGAACCAACGGAGCTCTTTTCCATTCATTGTTGTGAACAAGCTTTCAGGAGAATGGCTGTGGAGAGTAATGGTGATTGCTTCGTAGTTCATTCAACCCTATGGGAGTGAGTTCTCTTGCTCTTGCTCTCTCCCCTGTCATTGTCTGTTTTATTGCACCTGAAATGCTGTCTCTTGGAAAACAAAGACCTGCTTTGTGACTTGGACCACATGCTTGTGCAAAGATGGGATTTCCCTTCAAAATCCCTTGGTATATACTTGGACTGTTGGCTGTTCCTGAATTTGGTAACTATGAATCTCATTAATGTGTAGTTAAGGCACAGAGTGTTGGACTGGATGGGCCTTTGGCCTGATCCAACATTGGCGTCTCTGATGTTCTGATGTTCAAATTGCCCTAGCCTTTGTTATTTTGTAATATCCTAGTCTGTTTGCTGTGTTCTGTACTGAATAAAGATCCTTCTTATTTCTAATGGTCTCTGATGTTGTAACTTAAATTCCAAGTCTAAGTCTTGTGCCTAACCCTGACCACATACGCTACCATGGGAGGGTAAAAAGCGTGCATCTCTGGATTGAGTTGCTAATGTGTTCTGTCCCAGATGCCAACTAAGGGTTTGGAATCTCTTCCCTTAGGAAAAGCAGGGACTAGTGAAAAGAGGTTCTGGTGGCAAATTGTCTGGAAACCAGAGAGGGTATAGACCATCTCGTGGTTTGTTGTTTAATGTACTGAAAAGTACAGGATTCCCTCTCATCCCTGGACTGGCCTGAGTGGGCTAATCCTGTACAGTTATTTATTGCTGTAGCCCACCCTGAGCCTTGCTGTGCAGGGGTCGGAGGACTAGAAATCAACTAAATAAAGAAACAAATATGTTGTCGAAGGCTTTCACGGCCAGAGTTCATTAGCTGTTGTAGATTTTCCGGGTTGTGTGGCCGTGGTCTTGGCATTGTAGGCCCTGACATTTCGCCAGTAGCTGTGACTGGCATCCTCAGAGGTATAACACAGAAAGATGGAGTACTCTCTGTCAAGGTGAGAAGAAAAATGGTAGGCAGGTAATTTATATCTACTCAGGAAGGTGGGGTAGGGCTGAGTCATTATCTTGTAGGAGTTCCCCAGGCTGTGAAAACATGCTAATAGAGGAGCTTTCCTGAGGAGGTTCTTTTGTATATGAATTGGCTGTTTCCTGAGGAGGCTCTTTTGCATATGGATTGTTTCCTGAGGAGGTTTCCTGTTTCCTGAGGTTCTTTTGCATGTCTCCTTTCCTCCCTCCATGCCTGCCTTCCTCCCTCGGCTCAAGGGATCCCCTTTCCTTGCACGCCTTGGTCCCGATTCAAACGGTGCCTGAGAATGAAGTGGGAAATATCTCTGGGAGCTCCACATCCAGAACTCCCAAGGCATATCTGGGCTGCTTCCACACAGCACTGATTCTCCATGTCACTTTCATTGACACTGGGGCTGCAAAACTGCAGCAGCGATGGAGCATCCACACGACAGATTTCCCTGAACGCTCCTTACTTCAACACCCACGTCATCATTCCTCCTATCCAAGCAAATGGAGGGCTTTTCCAGGCATTTTTTTAAAAAGCCTGTCACCCCTTTCATTGTGGAGATATAAGGGGAAAGGCATGCAATGCAAAAGCTGACAACATTGCAATGGAGGTTGACAACACGAGGAGGATGAAAAGGGAACAAGAGAGATCAGTGCTCAAGGAATGACAAAAAGGAGCCCAAACTTCCCTGATTCGACTCTAACACAGGACTGCTGCAGGAATGTATAAATCGATGGTGCAACCTCATTTGGAGTACTGTGTACAGTTCTGGTCACCACACCTCAAAAAGGATATTATAGCACTGGAAAAAGTGCAGAAAAGGGCAACTAGAATGATAAAGATGGGACTGTGGTGGCTCAAGTGGTTAAGATGCTGAACTGCAGACTGGACGGTTGGTAGTTCAGCAGTTCAAGACCCGAGTGCTGCATGACAGAGTGAGCTCCCGTCTCTGGTCCCAGCTCCTGCCAACCTAGCAGTTCGAAAGCAAGAAATTGCAAGTAGATCAATAGGTACTCCTTCGGTGGGAAGGTAACAGCGTTCCGTGCACCTCGGCGTCCAGTCATGCCGGCCACATGACCACGGAAATGTCTTTGGACGGCACTGGCTCTTCGGCTTGGAAACAGAGATGAGCACCGCATCCCTAGAGTCGGATTCGACTGGCTTTCAAGCAAGGGAAACCTTTACCTTTACTTTTACTAGAATGATAAAAGGGTTGGAACACTTTCCCCATGAAGAAAGGTTAAAGTGCTTGGGGCTCTTTAGCTTGGAGAAACGACGGGTGAGGGGCGACATGATCGAGGTTTACAAGATTATGCATGGGATAGAGCAGGTCGAGGAAGAAGTACTTTTCCCCCCTTTCTCACAATACAAGAACCCGTGGGCACTCAATGAAATTGCTGAGCAGTCAGGTTAGAACAGATAAAAGGAAGTACTTCTTCACCCAAAGACTGATCAGCACATGGAATTCATTGCCACAGGAGGTGGTGGCAGCTACAAGCATGGATGGCTTCAAGAGGAAACTGGATAAACATATGGAGCAGAGGTCCATCAGTGGCTATTAGCCACAAGGTATAGATAGGAACTCTCGGTCTGGGGCAAGTGATGTTCTGTATGCTTGGTGCTTGGGGGGGGGCAACAGTGGGAGGGCTTCTAGTGTCCTGGCCCCACTGCTGGACCTCCTGATGGCCCCTGGTGTTTTCGGCCCCTGTGTGACACAGAGTGTTGGACTGGATGGGCCATTGGCCTGATCCAACATTGGCTTCTCTGATGTTCTCTTGTGTTCTTAATGGCGAGGACTGAACATATCGAGGGTTGCCAGTATCTAGGCTGGGAAGCTGGAGATTGCCCAGAATTAGAACTGATCTCCAGACAACAGAGATCGATTCCCCTGGAGCAGTGTTCCCTCTAAGCTACGTTAGTGTGAGCCAGCTCATCGTTTTTTAGCCTCCAGCTCACACATTTGTCTTCGCTCAGGAAGGGATGGCTCCAGGGCAAATTAACTGATGCAATAGCCAAATTGCTCACTCACAACTTTAATGCCAGTCGCTCACCAAGGAGAATTTTTGCTCACAAGGCTCCACAGCTTAGAGGGAGCCTTGCCCTGGAGACAACGGCTTGCTCTGGAGCAGGGACTCTATGGCATTATACTTCACCAAGGTCCCGCCCCTCCCCAAACCCCTTCCTCCCCGGGATCCACTGCCCAACATCCCTGGGTATTTCCCAACCCAGAGCTGGCAACGCTGGGCACATCTACATTCTGCAATGCCCCCCGCTGGGCGCCTCTAAGGTTGCCAGCATTTCAACCCAACTGCCTTTAACAGCTGCTTAACACGCAGACCGTAGAAGGTGATAATGCTTCTCTTCGTGCCATTAAAAAAAATTTTCCTTTTCCCGGTGGCCATGGCTGCAGATCAAATGGCTGTTAAAAGGCCATTGGCAAAGAGAGGGTGGGGGTGGGGTGGGGGGCATTTTGGTCGGTGGGCAATTCTTTCTTGGGCAAGGGGAGCGCACGCCAGTCCCGTTCCTCACCTCGCTCCTCTCCTGTCATCTGTAACTGAAGCGATTGCCTCCAGCCAGGCAAGACGGAACCTGCCTTTTCCACACCTAACCCTCCTCCTCGGTTACTCAAGATGTCAGGAATGTCTCCGCCCCCCTGGCTGCCAATGCAGAAGTTGCATTTGGCTACCCGGTGCCCGTAGTAGTTAAATCCTGCCCTTATAGACCCATGTCTCCACGTGTAGGACTTCCATTTCCCCCACGGGCGTATGATTAGACTTGACAAGATACTTTTACACCCACAAAGTCTGAGTCCAGTGACACCTTTGAGACCGACAAAGTCTAATTCTGGGTATAAGCTTTTGTGTGCATGCTCACTTGTATCTGAAGAAGTGTGCCTGCACACGAAAGCTCGTGCCCAGAATTAGACTTTGTTGGTTTCAAAGGTGCCACTGGACTCAAACTGTTGCTTCAGACCAAACTGTTCAGACTCAAACTGTCGCTTCAGACCAAACTGCTCAGACTCAAACTGTCGCTTCAGACCAAACTGCTCAGACTCAAACTGTTGCTTCAGACCAAACTGTTCAGACTCAAACTGTTGCTTCCGACCAACACAGCTGCCCACGTGAATCTATCTGAAGAAGTGTGCACGCACACGAAAGTTTGTACCCAGAATTAAACTTTGTTTTAAAGGTGCCGCTGGACTCAAACTTTGTTCTATCGCTTCAGACCAACACAACTTCCCACCTGAATCTATCTTTTGCACACACACACACTCATTCTCCAAGGAGTCGAAAGTATCCAGGTAGGGCCTAGGAGATCTCCTGGAATTCCAACTAATCTGCAGACGATGGACATCACTTTCCCTGGAGAAAGCGGCTGCTTTGGAATGTTGACTCTATGGTATCACACACCCCCACTGAACTTCTTCCCCTCCCCAGATAATTGCAGCCACTCAAACTCAGGGGTCATTTCGTAGAAAAAGAGGTGAAGGAGCTCATTAGCATAACTCATTAGCATAACTTATTTGCATATGCCACACCCCCTGACATCACCGGAAGTGTGTCAGAAAGCAACACCCACCGCTCAGGCTCCACTGGACTGTTTTGGATTGCTAGCTATTGGGGGGGGGGACATGCAGATCTGCCCTCGCAGAGGAGGGAGAGCTTGTACTTGAATAAAACTTGGTCTTAAAGGTGCAACTGGACTGTTTTGGGCCGGGGGGGCTCTGCAACTTACCTGGCTGCTTCTTGCTCTGGCTGTTGGGAGCAGGGGGTGGGGCTTGTTGCATGTGCCCGCCCCCTGGGCTTTTTGCTGCCGGAGCTCCGCTCCTGTGAGCTCCTGCAGGAAATGACCCCTGCTCAAACTGATATTAAAGAGTCAGTGAGAGGGACAAGGTTAAAAGCTGCCAATCCTTACTTGTGGCTATTTAAAAGCTAACTGCAACTTAAAAGCTAACTGATAATAGAATAGGGGTCATTGGGGATGGTGTGGAGAGGTATTTGTGAATTCCCTGCATTGTGCAAGGGGGCTGGACTAGATGACCCTGGAGGTCCCTTTCAACTCTATGATTCTATGATCAACCACCGTAACAGCAGTTGGTGATAATTTAAAGCAATTCACTGACGATTGTCACGTTAATAACTGCCATGTGGCAGGAACTCATTGTTTGGATGTAGATTGGATGGAGGCCTAAATGAACAGAATCAAGATGACCGATAAGTTCTAATTTTAGCCCTCGGCATGCTGGAGTCTCCCTTTGAAGTTTCTTTGTTGAAGAAATCCCCCAGGATAGAGACGTCAATGAGTGATGCTCCGTGAAATTGCTGAATTAGAATTTATCAGAAATCTCAATTCTATTCATTTAGATCTTTTGTTGTTGTTGTTCAGTTGCACAGTCGAATCCGACTCTTTGTGACCCCATGGACCACATCACGCCAGGCCCTCCTGTCTTCCGCTGTCCTCTGGAGTTTGTTTAATTTCCTGTTCGCATTTAGATCTACATCAGAATAACTGTTAAGTACACAAGAACATCAGAAGAGCCCTGCTGGATCAGACCAGCAGTCCACCTAGTCCAGCATCCCGTCTCACACAGTGGCCAACCAGTTCCTCTGGAGGGCCAACAACAGGGCATAGAGGCCGAGGCCTTCATAAGAACATAAGAAGAGCCCTGCTGGGTCAGACCCCCCCCCCACTGGAATGCCCGGACCGGCCGTCCCGGGTGGCTACTTGCACTCCGGTGAGGACGACGGCAGCAGCATGATTGGGCTCAGGCCCCTGGCCACTGGAGCGTCTGGCCTGTCCATCCACTCCAAGGAGAGTGAGGCCGAGATGCTGGGTGCTGCCTCTGTGGGCGGGACCACACCAAGGGAGGCAGCAATGCAGCCAGTGGAGACAGACACCCTGTGACTTACACACCAGGGCCCCAACCAATTCGGGAGCATGTGGAATGTTCTGGAGAGTGCCACCACCAAAAGGATTTTATATATAAGGAGAGATTTCAATTTATATCCCGACTTGCCGGTGCAGCACTGGCTCAAATGGCTTACACAGTTAAAATGCAATAGAACCAATAAATACAGTAAAAATTCACAATTAAAAGACAATTGCATAAGGTGCTAATATATACAGATGGCGGCGATATACAGATATCTATACATGGTCCGATAAGAAAAGGCCATGTCGGACTACCGGTTTATGGCAACACGCAGGCAGATGCATCTCCCGGATGTCCCGGGGATGCAAACTGCACACCAGCATGTAGGAGGGGGTGCGACGGGTCGCAACCCCCACAGAGCCTTGGTAAAAGGCTCCTAGCCAGGGGGCTTTTGAGGGGTGACCTCTTCGATGGCGCAATGCCAGAGAATTGAGGCGCTCCTCCGCCCCAAAGGTCCTGCCGCTGAGTGACCGTATGGTACGAGTACTGCTGACCGGGACAAGCGTTGGAGATCGGGCGGAAAAAACCGATGCTGAGCGAGGCTGGTTGGCCAACAACGAACTGTGAGTCGGGTTGAAGCGAGTATGAAGATTTAAAAAGAAAGCTGCCCCCCTTAAAGAGTGACGGGAAGCAAGCGGGGGAGGGGCCCCTCCCATACGCATGAACGAAAACACGGAATAGAGGGGGGAGCGGAAAAAATAAGCATTTGAAACTGCTTTCAGAGACTTACCAGAGTGCAGATAAGCATTTGGGCGAGTATCAGAGACTTTAGCAACTTTTCGATAAGTAAACAAATCCAAAAAGATGGCAGGGAAGAAACCGGAGAAAGAAAAACTTTTGAAAGTGAAACTAGTGGGTAGTCCTCAAACGGAAGAGACCACTGAACTTTCAAAAATGTTGGCAGATTCCTTGCACCCTCTGCTGGATGAGATGACCAGTATTAAGCAACAACTGTCAGTAATTGGTCAGAGTTTGGCTTCACAGCAGATACAATTGACTCAATCCTTAAAAGCAACGGAGCAAATGGGGAAGAAGGTGAAGGAAATGGACGCCAATACTAAAAAAGTTAAGAAAAAGGTGCAAAAGCTGGAAATGAAGCAAGCCACGGAAGAGTCACAACTTTTGCAGTTGCAAATGGAGAAAGCCAATTTGGTCTGATGGTTTCAAGGGGTCCCAAAATTAAAGGAGAGAATCTGAAGCAACGACTGAGTGAAGCAATAGCCCCAATGACAGATTTGACAGTGGAATACCTCTACAGCGAGATGGATGTGGTCTACAGGTTCTATTCCTCATACATCAAGAAAAATAATCTGCCAGGGGAAAAAGTAGTCAGATTCTCGAAGAGACATGTGAGAGACTCTATTTTGAAAGCAACTACGGGAACTCCCTTGAAAATTGGGGACAACAACATCAGGATTTTAAAAGACATTCCATTTGACATAAGAAAGAAGAGAAAGAATTATAAAGAACTAATCCTATTTTTACAAACAAATGGCATCAGTTATAGATGGTTAATCCCAGAATGCGTCATTTTCAAACTACACGATAAAAAATAAAAGATTGACTCTGTTCTTAAGGCACATGAATTTCTACGAACACAGCTCGGGGAACCAGCTGAGGACAAGAAGGAAGAAGACGAAAGCAAATATGATGGCGAGTTAGGCTCGGGGCCTTCGGACGAGGGCTCACCCTCTGAAAAGGGGGCGGCTGCCCCCAAAACTGCATATAAATTCAGGATTAGAAAAGAGAAGAATAAATAGTGGCTGAAGGACTCTGATTTGTGCCTGAAAACTCTGAAATGATTTTGGGATGCTTGGGGGGTTTCTTTAAGCAGTTAAATGGATAGTTAAAAGATAATTAACCTAGCATAGCCGACTATGTTCTTTGTTTTAATAGCTTTTTAAAACTAACATTGAGTTAAGCTGATGTACTGATCTCCTACTCTTGGGTTTTTAGTTATTAGTGGGTCTTTTTTTCTTTTTCCCTTAGATGTACTTCCCCTCCCTATATTTTCGGTTGTAGTTTGTAGTTCGCAAAAAATCGATAAAAAATTCCCCTCAGGGGGATCCAAAAATGAAAAAGAAAGAAAAGGCTATGTCCAGCGTAGTAATATGGGGCCGTGGCCTGTTCAATTTACGATGGTTCTTTTGCTCAATCTACGATGGTTCATTGGTCAGTGGTGGCTCCTAATCGAAGGCCTGGTAGAAGAGTTCCATTTTACAAGCCCTGCGGAACTGTAGAAGGTCCTGCAGGGCCCTGATGTCCTCCGGGAGCTCATTCCACCAGTGTGGAGCTGCCACTGAAAATGCCCTAGCCCTCGTAGAGGCCAATCTGGTGTCTTTTGGGCCAGGGACAGTCAGGCGATGTTGGATCCCCGACCTCAGTGCTCTCTGGGGCACATATGGGGAAAGGCGGTCCCTCAGGTAGGCAGGCCCCTGACCATATAGGGCTTTAAAGGTCAAAACCAGCACCTTGAAACGAATCCGGTATGCTATTGGCATTCAGTGCAATGCCTTCGGCACAGGCTGGATGTGATCTTGTATGGAGAGACCCATCAACAGCCTGGCTGCCGCATTTTGCACCAGCTACAGCTTCCAGATTTGGGACAAGAGCAGCCCCATGTAGAGAGCCTTGCTGTAGTCTAAACTCGAGGTGACCATAGCATGGATCACTGTTGCCAGGTCATTGTGTTCGAGGAAGGGAACCAACTGCCTGATAAGCCGTAGATGGTAAAAGGCTGATTGGCAGTGACTGCTACCTGGGCCGCCACTAAACCACTATAGCGCTGAAGTGTTATAGCGGTTTAGTGCTATAGCGCTCACCTTAGAATGTTTTTTTTTTTAAGTCTGAGGAAGATCATATGGCAAAAAGGTGCGGGGGGAAAGTGGCATTGTAGGAAGCGCTATGGACATTTTAAACAGCCACATCACGGCGATTCAGAAGCGCAACGAAGGGGTTGAAAACGGAAAAAAGCAATTTCCTTCAAAAGCGGCTCAACCACGCTTTGCTAACCTGACACAAGCGGCCTTGTATGAACAGATAAATAAATTCTGCTAGCAGCCAGTTACTAAAACGGGTCTGTCTGAAATGACAGGGGGGGAAATTCTATTAGCAACCAGTTACTAAAACTTAATACAAAGGCAGTTTGAAAAGGGTCTTTGTTTTTTCTTGATATCTGCACTCACTGTGGAAGCTGGAATCCCTGGAACTTAAAAACCGAAGGGTTAATCCTTCTACGTGCACCTGGGAAAGAATTCCTAGGGCTGGGCACAGCGGGAGAAGCCAGGTTAGTGCCTTGATCTGTAACCACATCCTTCGCTCAAAGTTATGTTCCCACAGACAATGGCAAACACCCTGGCTCTGGCAGGGGAATGAAACCCCCTGGGCTTGGAAAGGTGGGCCGGAAGCCAGGACTTCTCGGTCCCCCACAGTCTCCGGAAAGAGAGTAAGATCTGGAGATAATTCGAGGAGGAGACGAAGGAAGCCACGACTCCTGGCCTACTTCTTTGGCCGCTTTTTTCTGCCCAGCGTTTCTATTTTTTGCCATGCTGGAAAGGGTGTAGTCCTGGCTCAGGTGTGTCTGCGGGAGGTGGTGAAAAGGTGAGGCCGGCTGGCTGCTGATGTGGTTCCCGTGGCCTGCCGCACGCCACCCACAGAGAGTCTGTTCCCAAGACGCTCCCACAGGAGGAGCGCCTTGGGAAGAAACGCAGGCCAGGAGCAATGTTCCCTCTAAGCTACGGAGTCCTTTGAGCAAAAAATTCTACTTTGTGAGCTACTGGCATTAAAGTTGTGAGCAGATGGTTTGGCTACTGCATAAATTGGTGCGTTCTGGAGCCATCCTTTCTGAGCGAAGACAAAAATGTGTGAGCCAGAGACTTAAAAACTGTGAGCTAGCTCACACTAACTCGGCTTAGAGGGAACACTGGCCAGGAGTATGAACTTCCATTGCTAGCCTGGTGTTGCCAACTCCGGGCCGAGAAACTCCTGGAGATTCGGGGGTGGAACGTGGGGAAGTTGGAATTTGGGGAGGAGAGAGACCTCAGCGGAGCACAATGCCACAGAGTCCACCCACCAAGGCAGCCATTTTCTCCAGGGGGACAGATCTCTGTTGTCGGGAGGCCAGTTGTAATCCTGGGAGAGCTCCAGGGACCCAGATGGTGTGCTCCGTTTTCTTCCCACACGCTAACGAAGGCTGGAAAACTGGAATGTCATACCGTCCAATGGGGAGCCTAGGCAGACACAGCACATTCCCACAATCGGGGTTGCCAAATGTGAGAGGCCAGTGTGATATAGTGGCTAAAGTAATAATAGTTGTCATATGGCCTTGTGTATAGTACAGCCAGGAGATCCTAAGATCGTTTGGCAGCAATGTTCTGTCAAAGTTGCGGAGTCGTGCAAGCAACAATTCTACTTTGTGAGCGACTGGCATTAAAGCTGTGAGTGAGCGATTTGGCTCCTGCATCAATTAGTTTGCTCTGGAGCAATGCTCCCTCTAAGCTGGGGAGCCTTGTGAGCAAAAATTCTGCTTTGTGTGCTACTGGCATTAAAGCTGTGAGCGAGTGATTTGGCTCCTGCATAAGTTAGTTTGCTCTGGAGCCATCCTTCCTGAGCAAAGACAAAAATGTGTGAGCTGGAGGCCAAAAAACTGTGTGCTATCTCCCACTAACTCATAGGGTTGCCAACCCCCCCGGTTTGCCAGGGGTCCCCCGTTTTTGGGGGGCGGTTCTACCCACCCGCCGGCCCCAAGACCCACACTCACCCCTCTCTCTCCCTTTAAGTGTGTGGAACCCATGTTTCCTCCCAAGCCTGTGTTTCCTCCCAAGCCCAGAGTGCCAGCTTCGTGCTCTTAAAAGGAAAACGCGGCTGCTCTTAAAGGGGAAACGGCAGCTCCTGCATTTAAAAGGGAAACTCCGGCTCCTTTAAGGGCAGGGAACTGCCGTTTCTGGAGATCTGATGCACGGGTGGGTGGGGGGCCGGCAGACGTCCCCAACGTGACATCATCACATCAGGGATGCCCCACCCCCTCCAGGAACGCCCCCAAAGTCCCCCGCTGGGGGTGGAAGATGGACTTGGCAACCCTACTAACTCAGCTTAGAGGGAACACTGTCTGGCAGCCCGAAGTTCTAGCTCTTTAATCGTTACACACCACTAGGCGGTGATATAGACTTTTTTTAAGGCAAGCGACGTTTCAGAGGCAGTTTGCCATGGCTTGCCTCTGCGTCACGGCCCTGGTATTCCTTGGAGGTCACCCTTCCAAGTACTAGCCGCAGGTGACCCTGCTTAGCTTCCAAGATCTGACAAGATCGGGCCGGCCTGGGCTATCCAGGTCAGGGCAGTGGTTAGAGGGTTAGACTAGGCTCTGGGAGAAGCAGGTTTGAGCCCCCACTCTGCCTCAGACGTTTGAGGAATTACCTCAGGCCAGTCACGCACTCTCAGACTCAGGGGTCATTTCCTGCAGGAGCACACAGGAGCAGAGCTCCGGCAGTAAAGAGCCCAGGGGGCGGCCACATGCAACAAGCCCCGCCCCCTGCTCCCAGCAGCCCTCAGTCAGGTAAGTGGCAGAGCCCCCCCCCCAGCTCGGCGGTCCAAAACAGTCCAGTGGCAAGTTTTATTCAGGTACAAGCTCTCCCTCCTCTGCAAGGGCAGATTTGCACATTCCCCCGCCCCCCAATAGCTAGGAATCCAAAACAGTCCAGTGGAGCCTGAGCAGTGAGTGTTGTCTTCTGAAACACTTCCGATGATGTCAGGGGGTGTGGTATATGCAAATACTAATGAGCTCCTGCACCTCTTTTTCTACGAAATGACCCCTGATCAGACTAATCCACCTCATGTGGTTGTGGTGAAGATAAAATGGAGGAGAGGAAAATGGCCTAAGGCACTTTGGGTCCCCAGTGGGGAAGACAGATGGGTTATAAATGAAGTCAGTAAACCAACCGGCCGAGAGAAAACTGTCCTCTTACCCTAACAGCGGCTTAAAAGGATATTACTTTCCAGGTGTCCTGACCTGGATGGCCAAGGCTACCCTGATCTCATCATATCTCAAAATCTAGCTAGGGTTAGCCCCGGTTAGCACTTGGATGGGAGACCACCAGGGGTCATTTCCTGCAGGAGGGCACAGGAGCAGAGCTCCGGCAGTAAAGAGCCCAGGGGGGCGGGCACATGCAACAAGCCCCAGGCCCTGCTCCCAACAGCCCTCAGTCAGAGCAAGAAGCAGCCAGGTAAGCTGCAGAGCCCCCCCCCCCGTCCAAAACAGTCCAGTGGCACCTTTAAGACGAAGTTTTATTCAGGTACAAGCTCTCCCTCCTCTGCGAGGGCAGATCTGCACGTTCCCCCCCCCGGGGAGGGCAGCACCCCCCCCCCCCCCCCAATAGCTAGCAATCCAAAACAGTCCAGTGGAGCCTGAGCGGTGGGTGTTGCCTTCTGACACACTTCCAGTGAGGTCAGGGGGTGTGGCACATGCAAATAAGTTATGCTAATGAGTTATGCTAATGAGCTCCTGCACCTCTTTTTCTATGAAATGACCCCTGGAGACCACCAAGGAATTTCAGGGTCACTGCACAGAGGCAGGCAATGGCAAACCACCTCTGTTCGTCTCTTGCCTTGAAAATGGGGTCACAGTAAGTCAGATGCGACCTGAAGGCATTGTGCATGTGTGTGTGTTAAGCGCCATCAAACTGCTTCCGACTTATGGCAGCTGTTAAGTCGCTCACTTAACAAAGAAGTCGGAGAGTGATTCAGCAAAGATTCAGCTTTATTCAGCAACTCAAACACAACTCCAACACGGATCAACATCTGATAGCCAGAACAGCTTTCACACTGCAGCTGTCCTGCTTTTAAACTCTCACGGCTAATGTAGCCACGCCTACTGTACAATTACCAACCAATAAGGTTGTATGCATAAGGACCAATCACGGACGTTCCCGCTCAGGGAGCTTGCTGACAAGTGGTTGGTTGGTTCTTCCTGGGCTATCAATGCGATTGGATGGATTTGGATCCTAGCCCAGGACGAAGCTTAACATGACATTTCAATTCGATGTTTTCATCACACATTATGCATTCAATGACAGCTTATTGAATACATTACAGCAGCCCTATGAACGAATGCCCTCCAAAGCATCTTATCCTTCACAGCTTTGCTCAGGCCTTGCAAATGGAGGGCCCTGGCTTCCTCTCGTCTTCTGCTTTTCCTGCTGCCTTCGACTTTTCCAGGGACTCTTGTCTTCTCATAACGTGACTAAAATGTAATAGCCTCTTTATACACATGCATTGCCCAAGTGATGTTATTTATTTCTATGCCAGGAAAAGTGTGAGCTGCCTATTTTCTACACATGTACGCCTCTATTAAAGGAACATTTTTCTCCAGGGCAGCTGGGAATCCTAGCTGAGCGGTTAGCTCTGGCAGCGGCTCTGTTGGTACTTAAGGAAAAGGCATTCCGCACCTGCTCAGAAGCGCTATTTGCCCTGCTACATCCAAGGTCAGTTTGGTGTCGTGGTTAAGTGCATGGACTCTAATCTGGGAGAACCGGGTTTGATTCCTCACTCCTCCACTTGCAACTGCTGGATGACCTTGGGCAAGCCATAGTTCTGTCAGAGCTGTTCTTGAAAGAGCAGTTTTTGTCAGAGTTCTCTCAGCCCCACCTACCTCACAGGGTGTTTGCTGTGGGGAGGGGAAGGGAAAGGAGTTTGTAAGCCACTCTGAGACTCCGAGTGAAGGGTGGGGTATAAATCCAATCTCCTCCTCCTCCTCTTCCTCCTCTGTTCTCCTAGCACACTGAGGCCCAACACTGAACACCAAGGCTGGATTGGAGCCCTGCTGTACCTCAGATGCTGGGGGCCAGCCTCGGCCTTAGAACCTGTCAAGTGGTCTGCTACTACTGCCTGTCAAAGTCCATTGGTTTGACGGCTGGAGCTTTGGGCCCTGGATGCAGGAAACGACAGTGCAACCCATTGTGAAGCTCAAAGGGCAAATTGCCAGAGGCCGGTTCAGATATTACTGTTTGTTCTTCGGGCAAGGAGACCCAATTAAAAACCCATATAGCAGCATGTGAACGGCGCAAGCAAGGGTGCACACGAACACACAAACGTCCAGATCCTCCCTCACAGTGTTACACAGATCGGGAGGTTCAATCCTTTTAGTGCTAGGGACCCCTTAGGGCAGAGGTCCCCAACCTTCCTAAACCTAGCATGTGAACGGCGCAAGCAAGGGTGCACACGAACACACAAACGTCCAGATCCTCCCTCACAGTGTTACACAGATCGGGAGGTTCAATCCTTTTAGTGCTAGGGACCCCTTAGGGCAGAGGTCCCCAACCTTCCTAAACCTGTGGACATCTTTGGAATTCTAACACAGCGTGGTGGGTGCAGCCCTAACACGGCTGCCATGGAAAGTAGAGCCAACCACAAAACATCGGGGAGCAAGGATATATATATACAGAGAGAGAGAGAGAGAGAGAGAG